>NW_004444067.1:3042184-3075787 GCF_000243295.1 Trichechus manatus latirostris | reverse complement strand
GACTCACAACAACAATGAACAACAACAAAGACTCACAACAACAATGAACAACAACAACGACTCACAACAACAACGAACAACAACAACAACCAGTCTTGCCAGGTCAGGGCAAAGTTTCAGCCTTTCAAAATCATTTATGTCCCCAGATCCTGTCCCTGAAAAGTCATACAATCCCAGGTCCAAGAAGCTAATTCATTTACATATCACCACAATTTGCGTCATCCTAAACTCATGGCTTCTGCCTTATCTACATCACAGTCCCAACGCCCAGAATTTCCAGTAGATGTCTGGTGAGCCCCGCAAGGTCTCCCTAGGGGTCTCACCGTGCTCTCTGCACCTTCACAGAGTGACCTAGTGGCACCTCTACACACGGAGGGGTCTCTCCATGCGGGGTTCATGAACGCACCACACCTTTGGAGACGCTCGAAGGATGCCGACGAGGCACAGCTCTGTGGGCGACTCCATTCATCCTGGAGTTGCAGCAGATGTATTATAAATATTGACACTATAGGCATGGCAAACGCGTCAGAGTCGATTCGTTAACTACCCCCAACGGACGCACGAGAGGCGTGAGGAGCTCTGAGCTTGGCGATCTGCAAAGTCTGTTTTGCTCATCTGAAGACACGTCCATGATTTGCTGGGAAGAACGCCCCATCTTCATGCAGCTACGAAATTGACAGTTGAGCAAAAAGCTATTGTTTTCCAAAGCAGTTTATCTACTGGGCCAGGTGGAGGGTATTTTCAGCACATTCCTGTGGAGGGGAAATAGCCAAATATAAGGCCATAATGGGATCCAACCTCCATGGGCAGGGTTCGCCCCTCTCTCTCGGGTCGAGTTCTCCAGGGCAAGAGAGTGAGGACTCCACCCTACAAGACCTGACACCACGCTCTCTGGAGCAAGTGGAAGGCTTAGGGATCCCAGAGGTGTGCAATGGATTTGGGCCCATGATGGCATAAGCATGCAGACACCATCCTCAAATGCCATCCTCAGCATCCCCTTTCTGTGACAATGACATGGGGGCATAAATAATGTATATCGTAAGGGAAACCAAGAGCAACGTATCATCAATAATTTTCGTTTCTCACTTATTATGAAATGTATTTTTGCTGGTACTGCATTTATTTCTATATTTATGTATACTGTACATAATTTTACATAGTGAGTCAAATGAATCACTTTGAAATGAGGTAGAGATTAAATATATTAATAAAATAATTACTAAACGAAAACAATGTTTCATTTCTGTGCAGATGAGCTTGTGTGATTGGGATCAGATCTTTCTACGCTCTGAATACTTAAGGTCTTGGGTTTGTTTAATTAAGCCCTGCCCACAGACTAGAGGGATTATAGATGCCTCTACACACGGCTTTATGCTAGTCCGCCTCTGTCTCAAGGGAAAGTAAAGATCTAAACCCAGGAAACAGGCTGTGCCAAATCTGGGTTTCCTAAGGATTAACGACCTTTTAAGTAGGCCTCACAGACACATCATTTCTTCCTTATCAAAACCATCTCTGGCATCACTGCCTATACGCTACAGAAAGAAGAGGTCAGCTCTCCCAGATCTTTTCTACCATAGAAAACCCAGAAGGCTTCTCTGTCCACCACGAAGTTCTCGAGACCAAGTTTCCTTTACCCTCTAAACAGGAGCCAGCAACATGCCAGGAAGGACAGAACCCAGCTTTCCTGCGTTTTCCTAAAATAAATCAGTAGATTGGAGCTGGGGGTCTCTCAGCAACTGTAAGGGAGAAGAGAAGTTTTGGAAATTTAAATCCTTTCTCCCTAAAGTCTCTGCTACAAAAGGAAATGGCCAACCAGTGTGTTAGGAAAAAACAGAAACACTGAATCTGGTGGTTCAAACAGACCCCTGCAAAGCACGCGAGAAAACCATGGCTCCTGGCTGAATGTGGACTCACAAATCCAGCTAAACAGAACGAAGAAGCCAGCAGACATGTTCTGTGACTGAACATCACAAACTGGGGGCTATATTCCACTGGTGATTATCCAGTTAGGCTAGGGAGCACATGGAAGAACAGGTTTTTTTTTTTTTTAAAATCTCAATGTATATTGAGAAAAAGCTTAGTACATCAAGCTTGTGGATTTTTTGTCTTAGAACCAAAACCCGTTACCGTGGAGTCGACTCTGAGTCACAGCCACCCTACAGGACAGAGAGGAACTGCCCCATAGGGTTTCCAAGGCTGTAATGTTAACAGAAGCAGACTGCCACATCTTTCTCCCATAGCGGCTAGTGGGTTTGAACCGCTGACCTTCAGGTCAGCAGCCAAGCTCTTAAGCACTGCACCACCAGGGCCCCTTGATGTCTTCTAATGAGGCTAAATGCATTTTTAAATTGTAAAAAGTGAGGCATTTAAAGAAAATACATTGAGTAAATAACATGTGCCACAAGGAGCTGGAAAAAACCTGAGAAGATGGTATGTGGATTGCTAAAGTTAGGATTCTATTGTCCTATGAGGGATGGAGAGAGAGAGAGAGAGATGAAGCCCCGTTTCACCTTGATGACGTCTTCATCAGCCGACTTGCATTCCACAGAGTCCGACACGTCAACCACAGAACCATCCTCTTGAACGCCCACGACTCTGACGGGCACTGACACCGCCTTTCCAGTGAGAATTGCTGTGTTCAAAACCTCCGTGTCCTGGAATGGAGAGGAGAGGATGCAGGTCGGTGAGCATGCCACCCAGTGAGAGGGGAGGGGTACAGAGCACGGCACATACTACCTTAACTCTTGGTCTGCAAGCTTAGTAATTGAGTGGATGAAGTCACCAGGAGCACACAGAACAGAAAATTCTGACCAACCAATGGCACTCTGTCCCAGGCTGAGAAGACCAAGCCTGACAGCAGGACTTTCTTCCCGACCGGATGGAGGGTCAGCATTGCCTCTTCCAATTTCCATTCCCCTCTGGAGCCCTGGTGGTGAAGTGGCTAAGAGCTCAGCTATTAACCAAAATGTCGGCAGTAGAAGTCCACCAGCTACTGCTTGGAAACCCTATGGGGCAGTTCTACTCTGTTCTGTTCTACAGGGTCACTATGAGTCCGAATCGACTTGATGGCAATGAGTTCGGTTTAGAGTTTTTCTCCCCTTTACATTTAAGGTGTAAAATCAGGACAGGAAGCACTGCGGAAGTTGAGACGAGGGGAACTCACCAACAGAGGGATAACGGTGTGAATGTGGGAATAATCACAGTGGGTACAAAGAACAGGCACTGTCATCATGGTTCCAAAACAAATGGCGAAATTCACCTCAGTAATGCAATTTTAAAAATCAGCGTGGGCAGGGGTTAATTTTGCCTGCCAAGCATCCATCTCTTCTCCCACCCTGGTTTAATGACACTGGCTCACTTTTCCTTTGGGTATCAGCCCACTCCTGCTGCCAGTGAATGTGGCCTGGGTGGTGCTGACCCCAGGCCGCCCAGTCAGGCTGACAGATGAGCAATGGCCCAAGCCTGGCCAATCAAGGTGGTCCATCCCCTTGCCCACAAAGACCAACTCGAATTAAAGCCAAAGAAAGGAACCAGAGACCAGCTATACCTGAAGCCTGTTCGCTTTGGAAATTTACCTACTGAAATAAACTGCTTTACTTCAGACAATTTGGATTGGGTTTTCTGTGACCTGTAATTGAAAGAGTCGTGACTAATACATGTGAGCCCAGGCACCATGCTTGGCACTCGGAGAAAAGACTAAACATCAGTCATTTCCCACTAGAAGTTCCCAGCCGTCAAAGTAATAACAGAATTGCAGCAGTAATAGGGAAAAACTGGGCAGGGTTTTGTTCTGTTGTACATATGGTCGCTATGAGTGGGAACCAACTCAACGGTACCTAAAATCAGTAGTTAGAGGAGCTTCACCATCTTCACTGTAATAATCTTCCCAAAGTTTCAAGGGGCAGTGAATTTATTTTTCATAACAATAAATCATAACTGGCTCCACCTTACGATTTTCTCACAAATATCTTTGCAACTGGGTTTTCTCCTTCAGTTTTTTCATGGCTTCTGAGATGTTTGCACTCATTTTTTCCAGTGTCCATTAACAGCCTCTAAAGAAAAGCCTTTATTCTGCTCCTATTTTTGCAAGCTGTAGGTTTTATGCCTTGGACAGGTATTTATAGTCCTTTATGGGGATCAATTTCCATTAATGCCGCATGTTAAAGTGATGTTAGTGAAAATGGCAAAGGACATCCAAAAGTTCTCTCCTCCATAAAAAGGAGAAAGCTGGCAAAAAAAAAAAAAAAAAAAGGTCAATATCAACTGTAGCGCAATGGATCACTTTTATATGGCCTTTCTCACAGTTGTCTTGTAACTCCCACCCAAGTGGTTAGGTGGGACCATGAAAATAAGGTCTACAGAATACTAACAAAGGGATTGGTCAGTTTTGCCATCCTTCTAGACTTAAAATGAGCCATCCCAGAGTTGGGAGGAGAGGATCTCATCACCACCGAGAAAGAAGAGCTAGGAGTGGAGTGCATCCTTTGGACCTGGGATGCCTGTGCTGAGAAGCTCCTGGAACCAGGAGACCGAGAGAGAGATCTGTAACACTGGAGAGGGCGAGAAGCGACAGCAGAGAAACGGTGGCAGCAGAGGCAGGAGACAGTGCAGCGGGCTTCCCAGGCCCACAGAGTGAGAAAGCTTAGTGCCTTTGGGAAGGAGGCTTGCTGGCGGAGTAGGGTGCCTCCAGGCACTTGGTGGAGCTAGGCTTGCTGACCCATAGAACTAGAGCTGAGCACCTTCAGGCAGGGGCTTACTGATGGGAGTGGGGTGCTCAGGGCACTTATCAGCAGAGCTAATAGAACTTTGTAACACTTGCCAGAGCAGGGGCACAGAGAGGTGTGCCTGCAGGAATGGTTGAGAGAGTCTGTCCTGAGGGAAGAACTGTATCCTGAGCATTCCTGAACCTACACTGTAACCTGTTACTTCCCTAAAAAAAACCCATAACTATAATTATGGTCTGTAAGTCATGTGGCCGCTGCAGTGAATTACTGAACTCAGCAGAGAAGTAGAGAGCCGTGGGAGGGATGGTTAACATCAGAATTGGTGAAGATGGCAGAGAGAGGAGGCATATATGACCTCTGCCTCTTAGGGATCAGCCTTGGGCTGTTGATCTTGATTCTCCTTCCCCCTTGTGAAGTTAGAGGAGGTCAGATGAGGGCCCTGCCACGTCATTTTTACACAACTTTTTCAGAACTCTGGAAATTAACCAAAGGCTTGTAGCAACCCAGGGAGCATGTATTCAAGAAAAATGGGTAAATCTTGGTAAGAACAGAGAGCTTTCTGGCATTTTAACTTGACCTATACTCATGCCCTACTCGCCAGCTCTGGCAATAGTTTAAAACCTAACAGCCTGCCTTCTAAGTGAAAATCAGCAGGCTGGCAGCAACCGGAGGATGCACATCAGGGCTGGAGTCCTTTCAAAGCCTCATTCCCAAAGAACTGTCGTTATCTGACCTCTCTGGTGGTTCCCTGGAAGACCACCCTTGAAAGGCTGTTAGCATGTGACCTGACTCTGGGCCTTTTGCCTGGGGGCATTTGTCCAAAGCAATTGCAAGCAATTAACCTCCTGTTTGACTTCACAGCCACCTGAGTCAGTGGATAACAGTTGGGGCAAACAATTGTTGTTCTTAGATGCTGTCAAGTCAGTTCTGACTCATAGCAATCCTACCTACAACAGAATGAAATGCTGCCCGGTCCTGCACCATCCTCACAATCATTGCTGTGTTTGAACCCATTGTTGAAGTCACTCTGTCAATCCATCTCATTGACGGTCTTTCTCTTTTTCACTGACCCTCTACTTTACCAGGAATGATGTCCTTCTCCAGAGACTGGTCCCTCCTGATAACATGTCCAAAGTAAGTGAGACAAAGTCTCACCATCCTCACTTCTAAAGGGACAAAAGTAGGCTAATCAAAAAGCTTGAAAGTAAAAAATGACATGCCCAAAGGGGCTCTGTCATACTCCTGGGAGTCTTGAAGGCTACATCCATGTGTAGGGCTGTGCACATGCTCAAGAAAGACCTGAGAAGGCCCTAGGGTCTCTCCTCTGGCTGATCTTGTGGCTTCGTGAAAGCTGAGGAAAAACCTTAGTGAAGTGAAGGTCAAATTCCTGGCCAAGTGCTAAAGGCATCCCCCCAAAACTCATACAGAGGCCCTCAGTAAAGACAGGGAGACTTACTGATTCCAGGTGTTTAAGGAAATCTTTGGGTAATTAGCTGAACACCAAGCTAAATGAGCAGAGACTTCAAGGACCACACACAACAAAGAATACAGACTTCACAGAATTAGTTCAGAAAGTCACTAAACAGACACACAACAACTACTCTAACAAACAAACACACACACCCAAGGGGGGAAGAGCCTGGGGGGAGGGGGAGGAGGAGCGACGGCTTAAGTGGCGCTCAGTTCCTGTTAAGGGTGACGGAAAAATCTGCGAACAGATAGTGGCGATGGTTGCAGGACGTGGTGAACGTAGTTAATGTCACTGACGGTACACATGAAAATATTGAAATGGCAAATGTTTGGTTATATATATGTTATGGATTGAATTATATCCCCCCAAAAATGTGTGTATCAATTTGGCTGGGCCATGATTCCCGGTGTTGTGTGATTTTCCTTTATGTTGTAAATCCCGCCTCTATGATGTTAATGACAGAGGATGGGCGGCAGTTGTGTTAGTGAGGCAGGACTCAATCTACAAGATTAAATTGTGTCCTGAGGCAATCTCTTGAGACATAAAAGAGAGAAGGCAGCAGAGAGACAGGGGGACCTCATACCACCAAGAAAGCAGTGCCAGGAGAAGAGTGCATCCTTTGGACCTGGGGTCCCTGTGCAGAGAAGCTCCTAGTCTGGGGTAACACTGATGAGAAGGCAGAGAGAGAGAGAGGCTTCCCCTGGAGCTGACGCCCTGAATTTGGACTTTTAGCCTACTTTACTGTGAGGGAATAAACTTCTCTTTGTTAAAGCCATCCACTTGTGGTATTTCTGTTACAGCAGCACTAGATGACTAAGATAATATATTTGTACCACAATTTAAAAAAAGGCATTCTACTAACGAGAATCTTAATTTTTAGTAAAAACAGCCATGAGTCATGGCTCAAATTCCCAAGTCACGAGCACGTGTGGCTCCCAGTGTATTCCATTCCAGCCTCTCCCTAGCCTGTGAGGCTCTGGACAACAATCCTGAGGCCCACCAGCCCACATCCTCTACTCCCTGGCCTGGGAATATCTGCCTCTGAGAAGGAATCTAATTCTGACTGCATTTTGCTCTCAGATATTTTGACTTCTGATTTCCAAAGCTGCAAGGCAGATGAAAACTTCACTTAGAGTAAAGCAAGTATGTTGGCTACAATTTAAATAATGATTTTCAATTCCACTGCTGTGTATTACATAACTCTGAAATCAGCCCAGTCTCCTCACTTAATGGTTATTTTTGGACTCTGATAATTTATTATCCACAAGGCAGTATGCGATTTCAAAATGCAGCTCTTTATCAGTCCTTCAGTAACAAGAAGAAAGTTATTTCAAATACAGCAGTACTCAGAGAGAGTCAATAAAACTGTAACTCTGTTAAAGCAGTGTGCTGATGTCTTCAGGCGGTAGCTAGAGAGGGAAGAGGGGAAACTGTTTGGAAGGAGCTTCTCTAGCTGTACCCAAGGCACAGGGCAAGTTCAGGGACACTCATAACAAAGAAGGGTGAGGCAGCAAACACCACCCAACAGACACGATTAGAGGGTCACTGACAGAGAAGATGGTTGTCCACTGGGCCTCACAGTCAAGTTCATCTCCAATACCAGCACAACAGGATGCAAACAGGTGAGCCCCTAGACCTCTCTGTGTGCATGGAGGTTCTCCTCCAGGGTTTGGAAATGAAGAAAAAGTCACAAGCCTGTCAACTCCATGGAGACAGGGAACATGTTTCTTTTTCCATTGCCTCATACACAGCATGAGTTATGGAAAGATGGCAAATGTTGTTGAAGGTGGGTTTGGCTCTCCACCAGTGCTCTCCTCCCCCCATTGCCACATTGACTGCGACCAGACTCCTGTTCCCCATATTATACAAAATGGCCTTGCACCCAGTCACCACTGATGGGTCCAGATATGAGCAATGGCCCACGCTGAGCCAGTCAGCCTGTTCTTGGAGGAGTTTGGGATGGGAATTAAGAAATTCTAGTCTCTGTCTGACTTTCTGACTCCTCTCCAGAAAGGAAGGGAAGCAGGTATTGGCCATTTTTGGCCTGTAGCCTGTCAAGCAGAGAAAGCTGGTTTATAGCAGAGAGAGATGCACCAGATTTGCATAGAGAAGCAGAGACGAGAGGTAGACTGAGCTTCCTGTGGCTCCCCAGCACTGGTTACAAGTCATTCCTGAGTCATGACATTTCACTGCCCTTGGATTCCAAGAGATGCATATCATTGTAATAAATGCCCTTGTGCTTGCACCAGCCCCCTTGGATTTCTGTCACTTGCCACCAGAAAGGTCAGAGGGAGAGACACACAGATGCACATGAGTTGACACTTTGGTCTGGCTCCTCTGCGTTCTTGTTCCCTTTGCTTCCACTACTTCAGGGGCCCCCTATTCATTCACACATCCCAGTCCCGACACCAAGTAATAATTATGTAAGTGTCTTCTCTAATTCCTTCCGTGGACCTGACTACAGTATTAGCACTTCAGCAAAGCTCTGCTTAATTACAACTGTAACCTGTTAATCATGTTTCTTTGTTGTCTAGGGGGAAAAAAAAAAAACCTGTCTTCTCATCCAGCTTGAGTGAAATTAAAATTAAGCACAACTTCCAATTGCCACAGAAGCATCAGCCAAATGACATCTGTTCAATTCTAATGTAAACCTGGTTAGACGGCACCACTGAGACACGTGCTCCCAAGCAAAGGCTTGTTGTTGTTGTTGTTAGGTGCCGTCTAGTCCGTTCCAACTCACAGCGACCCTGCGTACAGCAGAACGAAACACTGCCCAGTCCTGCACCATCCTCACAATCGTTGTTATGCTTGAGCCTGTTGTTGCAGCCATTGTGTCAGTCCATCTCGTGGAGGATCTTCCTCCTTTTAGCTGCCTGTCTAATTTACCAAGCATGATGTCCTTCTCCAGGGACTTATCCCTTCTGATAACACGTCCGAAGAACATGAGATGAAGGCTTGCCATCTTCACTTTGAAGGAGCATTCTGGCTGTACTTCTTCCAAGACAGATGTGTTTATTCTTCTGGCAGTCCACGATATATTCAGTATTCTTTGCCAACACCGTAATTCAAAGGCGTCAATTCTTTTTCGGTCTTCCTTATTCATTGCCCAGCTTTTGTATGCATGAAATCTGCAATATTAACTTTATTTTAATATAAATAAACCCTCCTGTGCAGTTACCATAACTGGAAGCTGCCTTGGTAATTCCAATGAGCAGTGAGAGCCTTGGCTTGAGTCTCGGGCTGATTCCAGCCCCCATCTATGGATGGATGGAAGGGAGAAAGAGAGGGAAAGAGGGAGTGAGAGACAGAGAAAGGGGGGCAGAGACAGAGAGACAGAGAAACTGAGTGCTATCGCCCTAAAGAGAGACAGCTGTGTGATCTTGAGCAAGAAATTTAAACTCACTCTGACTCAGTTTCCTTATCTGTAAAAGGTGGTCTATAATACAACTACACCCCACAAAGTAGTCATGGATATTCACTATGGTAATGCATTTAAACCCCTTGGAACTCTGCCTGGTACACACTAGGTGCTCAATAAATGTTAGTTATTGATTTTGTTACTTCCACCTCATTTTTTCTTCATGGAAAACCCCCACTCATCTTTAAAATTCTACTAAAATGTTGCCTTCTATGGAAAAGCTTCCTGGACGACAAGCTCCCCCAGTCCGAATTAACTTCCTTCTCCAATATGGTCCCATAAAACCAGTTGCCATCGAGACAACTTTCCAACGGGTCAGCTCCAACTCATGGTGACCTCATGCGTGTCAGAGCAGAACTGTGCTCCATAGATCAGAAGTAGAGCGCCAGGCCTCTCTTCCGAGGTATCTCTGGGTATGTTCCGACTGTCAACCTTTTGGTTAATAGCTGAGCAATTAACCATTTGTGCCACCCTTAAATATGGTCCCAGAGCACTTTGTAAATGTCTCCTCTTAGCCTAGAGTTTCATCATTCACATGGCTGTCTCTTGGCTGTGCTTTTGTGGGTAATTTTTTATGCCCAGGGTCTAGCACAGACCTGAAAACACTAACGATGTTGAACTAATTACCAAACGCCAATATACTAGAGAACTCGTGTAGTCCACACTGGGTGGTATGAAGTCAGATGACTTGATGGGGGAACAAAGGAGAATGTTAATTCCTCGGAAGGACAAAATCTGGGTGATCCCCCTGCATCCCTCTTTAATCCTGGGCCAGTCACGTTCTCCTCAAGAAGTAGAACTCATCCCAGATCAGCTCTGCAGTAAAGGGAATAGGTTGTGGGGTCATTCTTGGCCTGAAATTCTAGGCCTTCTGTTAACTGAGCGGCCTTGGACAAGACACAACTTTATCATCTGAAAACAGGGCTCATTCTACTTATATTTTGTATCACTGTGAGAATTAAATGCGAAAAGCAGCATGAAGCGCACAAACATGCCATCCTTGCCCTCTCAGCCTTCCTGGAACATTCTTGGCAAGCCGGGCTCCTCACCATACAAGTCTCAGCGAAACACCACTTCCTCAGATGGGCCTCCCGTGTCGCCCTCTGTAGAGCCATCCTCCTAACCCTCAGTGGGCACTCTCTCTACCCCGTCACCTCCTACTCCTGTAACCTAGAGGGCCCTCCTTCTCACCAGCATCACCGTCTCACCGTGCTGATGTGGCAGCCTGCTTGTCCGTCTCCCCACTGGAATGTCAGCTCCCTGAGGGCAGGGTCGCCTCCAGCTCGCTCACCACCGTGTCCCCAGTGCTCACAGGAGTGTCTGGCCCATGGGAGTGCACAGCAAATGCTGGCGGAAAGTGTGAATTCAGAAACAAACGCCACGATGGGATGAATCACTTAGCACAGTGCCTGGTATGCAGTAAACGTTCAACCAGTGGCAAGTTGTTGTTGATAATAAAAATAACAGTCCCTGGGTGGTGCAAATGGTTAATGCGCTCGGGTGCTAACTGAAAGGTTGGAGGTTCAAGTTCACCCAGAGCTGCCTTGGAAAAAAGCCCTGGTGATCCACTCACAAAAAATCACCTGGTGATAATCCAGGGAGCACAGTCTTACTCTGACACACACGCGGGTGCCATGAGTCAAAATCTACTGCTTTTTTTTTTTTTTTTTTTAACCTCTTCTTCTTAGATTTTTATCCTGGCAAAGCATGCAGGGACCCACGTAAGGGGAAGGGTTCCTGTTCACCCACAATACCCCTGCATCTGACGGCAGCTCCAGCCTGTACTTGAGAGGTAAACAGGACTGTCCACGCTGAGTTCCATCTCAGCACGTAACCCTGGAGCAAGCTGAGGGGCCCCACCTGTAGAGACCAGCCTTTGTTCTGAAAGAGGCTCTCGGGGGCTCCTGGGGACACGGAGGCAGTTCAGCACTCCCTTGCCTTGTAGCTGGAGCTGCTGTGACTAGTGTGTCTCAAGACAGGCACTTCGTCTGGTCATCCAGGGCTCTGTCCACACTCTCACATCTGCTGGGGGCACTGACGCTCACCATCTGTTATGATGCTCACCATCTGATGTGCTGCCAGGGCCTCTAATCCTGCCAACCCCTGCTGCTCCCTGTGGTCAGGGAAATGAATTTGAAACACAGGACTGCAGCTGGCTCCCTTATAAAGAGGCAGCTCCAGGCTCTGTGCCAGATTCGGTCATGAGGAACCACAGCAGTGAGCAGCCTGCATTCTGTGGTCCCCAGATTGGGCTGAGCCACCAGGATTTGGAAACACCCTGGGAGGTGTTCATGAGAAGGACAGATGTTACCTTCTGGGTGGTTAAATAGTCTTACCCAAAGTATTCTTGTTTCTACTCAGGCAAACTAGTCCTAGTGAAATAAAGGGTCTGCCTCCATGTTTGATGTGGATAGTTTTCAAGCTCCACCTCTTCCTCTTCCCACCTCCGGCCCCGCATCTGGACAAGCTGATAAAAGAGCCTCTATGCTCCCTCCCTTGGGACAGGTGGGGAGCTCAAACTCTGCAAGCCTCAATTGCTGTGCAAGCAAACCCTCAGCCCAGCCCACACCAACCACCATCAAACCCAACCAGTCCTCTTCCCTGCTCTCAAGCCATTCACGGGCCTGCTTGGGAGCCTGTCCTGCTTTCCCGGAGAGTCTCGTTGTGTGAGTAGTCTTGGTGTGTATGTGAGATCATCAGTTTCAACATCAGAATCAAATTTTGGGTGAGGTCCATTTGGTCTTTATTTAAAAAAAAAAAAGTTGCCATCCAGTTGACTCCAACTCATGGCGACCCCACGTGTGCCAGAGTACAACTGTGCTCCATAGGGTTTTCAATGGCTGGTTTTTCGGATGAAGATCACCAGGCCTTTCTTCTGAGGTGCCTGTGGGTGGACTCAAATCCCTGACTTATCGGTTAGCAGCCAAACGCATTGACCATTTGGATCACTCAGGACTCCCCCACCTTTTCAGAGTGACTGAAAGAACTAGCTTTGTCATCTTAACTCTACGCAAGTGACAGGTCTCTGCTGTCACTGTCTGGCAGAAGGGCTACTATTTCTCTGTTAAAAAGAGAGACTGGCAAATGTCAGAGAGTTGTTAAAGGTCTGGCAGCATCCACATGAGATTCTGTTCTTAAACTAATCAGAAAGGTCGAAAGGGAATTAAAAGGGAATCCTTTTCTCTCTCTGTGATTCAGTTTCCTTTACTGCAGTGTTCGTGCACTGTGCCAACTCATCGTGCCCAAATAAAATAAAGCAGGGATGCTACCGACGGAGAAGTTCACTCACGTCGTGAGGTTAAACCATTGTCCCAAAAGCAGACACACAGCAAAGCCTGTGCGGAAATACAATAGTGACATTCTGGGAAAAGTGGGCAGAGACCAGGGAGAAGCCCTTCTCCTGAGGCCTCCAGGATGTGGAGAGGGGCCAGAAAGACCAAGTGGTGGGCGTGGATGGGTGATTTGTGGTTTCTCTCTATGATGGGTTTCATCACACAATAACTCTCTGGGAGTCAGGCGGGGACACTGTTTTGTCAAGACCACAGCTGCAGATAGTGCTGCCACCTTGAAGTGGTTAACAAACTGGCAAGGCAGAGGACAGAGCCACCCATACCCTCACCAACACCTCAGACCTCCCTCCATCTCCCTGAGAAAAAACTCTGTCACCCACAGTGACCCATGAGCTCTCAGGGACCAAGTAAACTGTGTTAGCTGTGTTCCTTTCCTCATTTGCATTTCCGTGGGAAGCTGGAGCTATTCAACATTTCCACCAGGAGCCAGAGCCAGCTCCAAATCCCATGCCATGAGCTAATCTTGCCATCATTATTTTTCCCCATATTCATCTATGAAGAAAATTATACAGGGGTGTTTTAAATGAGCTCAAGTATTCATACATAATACACAATGGCAGGAGCTATTACTGAGAGGAATTCAGGAGAAACTGAGTATTTCTTTTTCGCATAGAGGAGGATGGGGTGAGGGCACAAAAAGAAGCCATGTGTCCTCCTGTGGCAGGTGGGCAGAAGATTCAGTGATCTTGTTCTCAGCATAGGCCATAAGGGACCACACATATTTCTACATGCCCTCATGCTTTTCCACCCATACCCAATGCGACCCTATAGGACAGAATAGAACTGGCCCTTAAAGAACATGCTCATGTACACAGTGTTCATTGCAGCACTT
The DNA here is from genome assembly GCF_000243295.1 of Trichechus manatus latirostris. Taxonomy (NCBI): domain Eukaryota; kingdom Metazoa; phylum Chordata; class Mammalia; order Sirenia; family Trichechidae; genus Trichechus; species Trichechus manatus. Next base: position 3,061,992 of record NW_004444067.1, on the reverse strand, counting down.
TCCACAACAGCCAAAAGGTGGAAACAACCTAAATGTTCATCAATAGATGAATGGACAAACACAACGTGGTATATGCACACAATGGACTATACTCAGCCTTTAAGAGAAACGAAGTCCTGATGCATGCCACAGCATGGAAGAACCTTGAAAACATCATGCTGAGCAAAATCAGTCAGTCACAAAAGGACAAATACTGTATGATCTCAATTATATGAAATAAGTAAACACAAAGAAACCACAGATTATTAGTGGTTATCAGGGCGGGAGGGAGGGACAGAGAGAGGAGGAGTTTATGCTTAGAGGGCACTGATTTTATGTCAATGGTAGTGGAATGATCTGGAAAAGATAGTGATAAAGGTAGTACAATATAACATAATCAATGTCACTGAATTGTACATGTAAAAACTGATGAATTGGTGAAGGTTTTGTTGTGTATATTTTCGCCACAATAAATACAAAGAAAAAGAGCAAGCCCAGTGTCTTAGTTATCTAGTGCTGCTGTAACAGAAATACCACAAGTGGATGGCTTTAACGAAGACAAATTTATTCTCTCGCAGTCTAGTAGGCTACAAGTCCATATTCAAGGTACCAACTCCAAGGGAAAGCTCTCTCTCTCTCTCTGTTGGCTCTGGAGGAAGGTCCTTGTCATCAATCTTCCCCTGGTCTAGGAGCTTCTCCACACAGGAACCCGAGGTCCAAAGGATGCACTCTGCTCCCAGTGCTTCTTTCTTAGTGGTATGAAGTCCCCCTGTCTTACTGCTTGCTTTTCTCTTTTATACCTCAAAGGAGATTGACTTAAGACACAACCTAATCTTGTAGATTGAGTCCTGTCTCATTAACATCATAGAGGTAGATTTACAACACATAGGAAAATTACATCAGATGACAAAATGGTGCACAGTCACACAATATTGGGAATCATGGACTAGCCAAGTTGACACACATTTTTGGGGGGTACACAATTCAATCCATAACACCCAGGTCAGACCCTTAGTCCCAAGAGAAGGATGAGAGACACATGGCACAGAGGTGTCCCAACAGAGCCACCCCAGTGAACCTGCCTGGATCAGGTGCCTGCCCCCAGCTGACCAGCTGCTGCACAAGTGATAATAAATGATGATGTTGAAAGCCACAGAATTCTGGGATACTTTATCATGCAACAGGAGCAAACCAGTGCAACTATAACGTCAAAAAGCAACAGGTTAAAAACTAAAATGTTCAATCTGATCACCATCTTGTTAAAAACGTGATAGATGCAGATAGAAGAAACTGGAAATAAATGTGTCAACACATGTCTCTAGGCAATGGGAGGAAAGAGTATTTTTATTTTCTTCTTTATCATTGTCCATGTTTAATGTGTTTTTCTACAATGAGAAAAAAATATCTTTAAAAATGAAATTATTTGCCTGACTCAATTTCCTCATCATGTATATGAAAGAAAGAGAAAGGAGGTTCTAAAGTATGTTAGGAAATGTTGGTGCTTAGTGGAAAGGAAATAAGATCAGGAATCAAAAGCCCTGGGCTTGGTTCCTGTCCCTACTCCACTCCCAATTCACCTACAAGATACTTCTCTGAGCCGCAGAGCAGAAAAATGAGGTTAAGGCATCTAGCAGGGTTGCTGTAAGGATTGAGCAGAAAAAATGTACAGAGAAAGGCCGTTTAGTGATAAATCTAAGGACATCTCGGCATCTTGCAGTGAGGTCCAAGAGTCCACATTTTAAACTTGCTTCCCACACGATTCCGAAGCCTAATAAAGAATAAGAACTTCTGGTCTAAATTATCAAAAGTTTTAGAAAGAAATGGTGTGTACTTTCAGATACTTTCAAGACCTCTGATCAGCTTAAAGGTTATTCTTTCTCGCACTAAAAAGGTAGTCTGAAAGCGGCCTTGGAAAACTTGTTTAAAGACAACAGGTAAACGAGAAGAATTTGTAAAGGGAAAATATCATTTTAGCAGTATGTTAATCCATGTATGTATCCACCAGAGTCCAGTCAGGAGTCAAAAACCACTCCAGTAATTTGATCAGGAAAAATTTAAGAATTACTAATAAAAGGAATTTGGAAAGAAAAAAAAAGAGAGAGAAAAACTCTGAAGAATACAGAAATAGCAAATGCAGGAGCAGCTACTACCCCTAGGGATGAGGGCGAGCATCCAAGGGAGGAACAAACTTGGAAGATCCTAATCCTTCAAAGATTGAGATCCAGAATGCAAACCTAACTGCTGGGTGTGTCTGCAGCCCACTGGATAGTGGAGAAGTGTGCTGGGGGCTGTAAGCCAGAGCTGGTCTGCAGCAGGTGAGCAGGAAGTCATCCATGGGGTGGGAGGTCACTGAAATTCACTGGACAGTGAGCATCTCAGGGTTTCTTGCATGCTGCTGAGAGCTGTGCCACAGGAACAAGAAGAAAAGCATACTGAAATCAGGAAAAAAGCCCCTTCCTCTACTATGTAGTGAAGCGTCCCTCCAGCACCGCCTGCTGGTAATGCCCAGTATTGCACCAGCTGGCAAAGGAGAATGTTTACAGAGTTCAGCTATAATATCACAACACAGGCAAAGAAGGGTGCAGCTGGAGGTGAGAGGTGATAAACTGACAACAGGACAGCACGTCTTAAATGCTGAAGGTTCAAGAAAAACCTTCAGAATTCCCCTTCACTCCCCTGCGGTAGTATTTATGGTGTTAATTTTCTCTCCCTACTCTGGTTGTTCTAATGTATGATAAATGAACAACTAACATATTTGAAAAGGTCTGCCAAACTGTTACAATTGCTGATTTTAGAAGAATCTGAATGGGGGGAGTAGAAAATGAAAACACATAAGTTAAGGAATGTGCTTAACATCACATAGCAAACCAGAAATAAACTAAAAAATAAAATTTGTCTCCGAGTCTAGTGCTTAAAACCTTACAACCTATCTGTGTTTCCCATGGGTCTTTAAGATCAAGATAACAGAGTGATCAAGTGTGCCTGAAAGATTCTAAAAGGCTCTGCACTGACTTCCCATGGTGCAGAGAGAACTGAAAGTCACTACAGAGGGAACTGCTTGCACGGTTTTCCACCTTCTGTCCGTAATAGAGCAGGAACAAGCACAGTTGCTCTTACCTACGATGTCATGAGTAAGCCACTTCTCAAAGAGCCCCTTAACTCACACAGCAGGATCTGGACGATAGGTCTATTTGCTGAGACCTCAGAGTGTGGGTGAGTCCAAGAGGGCCAGGGAGACAAACTCACTGAGAACCATTAGCTTTCATTAACATGGAGATTAACCTGATAAATGCTTGGCAGCAGTTTCAACATACTACTTGTTATTATAACAAGCATAATCTACCTCCAAATGATAAATAATTTACTCACAATAGCTGCAAACTCAGTCTTAGGAAGTAACATAGCTGATATAAAATGATTTATTCTTATCAACTTTCTTGGAGCTATTTCCTAGTTCCCAAAGGTAACTTTAAAGGTGATCTCTGATGACAATAAATATAACTGACCATCAGTGCTTTATTTCAAATTCATGATGCAATCTGAATCCCCCAAATGATCTTCTCACAGGGCAACACAAGAAACTAGCTCAGGGCTCCCCATCAAAAGGGGGGTTTGCACTTCCACTTTTTGATAATTCCACTCTTTCCTTCCTAGTCTAAGCCACCATCATGTGTCGCTTGAACTTCTGTAATAACTTCTAACTTGCGACCCTTCAATCTATTTACACACTGTACATAAATTTTCAGATTATTTTTAAAATATAAATCAGATCACAGCACTCCTCTATTTAAACCCTTCAGTGAATCCCCACTATTCATAGGAGAAAATCCAAACTCTTTCCATGACCCTAAGGTTGCCAGCCTGTGACCTCATCTTGTAGCTCATTGCCCTGGGCTAAGTATATTCTCTCCCCACTAGCCTTTATCAATTTCTGGAACACTCCAAGTCTTTCCTGTCTCTAGGCTGTCATGCACATTTTTCCTACCACAGAAACTATTTTCTCATCCTTCAATTCTTAGCATAAAGGTCATTTTCTCATAAAGCATGATTTTCAAACTGTGGGCCACAATCTATTAGCAAGTCATTAAGTCAACTTAGTGGACACCAACAATCATTTTTCTAATAACAGGATTTTTAAAAAAATAACAGAATTGTGGTACTCATTATATCATTAATATTAGTTGTTAGTAATCAAGTATTTCCCCCCACATGTCTGTCACAACTGGACCAATAAGCAGCATCATGGATAAACGTAGAAAAGATTGAAGTTGTCAAGGATTTCATTTTACTTGGATCCACAATCAACACCCATGGAAGTAGCAGTCAAGAAATCAAAAGACACATTGAATTGGGCAAATCTACTGCCAAATACCTCTTTAAAGTGTTGAAAAGTGAAGATGTCACCTTGAAGACTAAGGTGCACCTGATCCAAGCCATGATGTTTTCCATTGCCTCATATTCATGGAAGTTGGAGAATGAATAAGGAAGACCGAAGAAGAATTGACACCTTTGAATTATGGTGTTGGCAAAGAATATTGAATATACTACGGAAGGCCAAAAGAATGAAGAAATCTGTCTTGGAAGAAGTACAACCAGAATGTTCCTTGGAAGCAAGGGTGGTGAAACTACATCTCACATACTTTGGACATGTTATCAGGAAGGATCAGTCCCTGGAGAAGGACATCATGCTTGGTAAAGTACACGGTCAGCGAAAAAGACGAAGACTTTCCATGAGATGGATTGACACAGTGGCTCCAGCAATGGTCTCAAGCATAACAACGATTGTGAGGATGGCGCAGGACCAGGTAGTGTTTTGTTCTGTTGTACAAAGGATCGCTATGAGTCAAAACCGACTTGACGGCACCTAACAGTAACAACAACCATCAAGTATTTCTAGATCTCCATCCTTACCAGACCCATGATAGGATCATACTTCCTGGCCCACAAGTGGTTGCATGGGACCCTGTTACTATTTTGTATTTGAATGTGGTGATGATTACACAAGTATACACATGTGAACTAAACATACACACACAAACAAGGAAATCTGAATAACATCAGTGGAATGTATCAATGTTAAATTTACTGGTTGGAATATTGTACTACAGTTTAATAAGATGTAATCACTAAAGGAAACTGGGTGAGGGGGGCATGGGATCTCTCTGCATTATTTCTTAAAAATGCATGTGAAAATACAATTACGTGAAATAAAAGTTTTTTTTTTTTAAGTTAGGTAAAGATAGGAAAGACATTAAAAAAGACACAAAGTGAATGTGAAGAGACAAAAGTTACAATAGATGATACAAATAATACACCTGATGGGATATGAGCAGGTTAAATATTGGAGAAAAAATATTGGAGGTGGAGGCATCATGGCGCCGTAGACAGACACATCATGCCATCCCTCTGCAGCAAAGACCCAAAAAACCAATGAAAACAAATACAAATGTCAATCCTGGAACTCTAAGAATCAAACGAAGAGATAAAGAACTGGATCAAACGCCGAATAGAAAAAGAAACTGAAGAAAAACAGAGAACGTGGAGAGTTACAGAGTGGAAGTCCGCCATCAACTAACATGATACAGCTTTGCCGTCTTGGAGCACAGCCAGTAATGACCCTGGACAAGCAGTATAGGAAGTCAACTTCACAGAGCTCCTAACACGAGGTAGAGCACCTGCTAACCGGAGAAACACACTTTCCCACCCCTCACCCTTCTGCCCTGTATGCCACTCACACCCCCACCAGTTCCTGATGGGCCACACTGTGTCACCCAGCTAGAGAACTACCAGCCTTCTGCCAGGTCGAGTCCACCCTGCTCCCATGGGCCATTTTTTTCTCCTTTCTTCCTTTTCTTTCTCCTTCCTACCTAGCCCCATATGCCACCCTCATTCCTTCCCCACAGGCCATGCCAAGCCACTTGGCGAGAGACCTACTGGCCTGTCATCACCCTGGGTCTGCCTGCCCCCACCTGCCAGCTCCTGTGGCACCATTTTTTATTTTCCCTTTCTCCCTCCTCTCTAGCCCCAAATGCCACCCTCACCCTCTCCCCACAGGCCATGCCACGCTGCTTGGCTGGAGAGCTATCAGCCTGCTGTCACTGCAGGTCCCACCTGCCCCCACCCACCAGCTGCTGCCATGCCATTTTTTTATTTTGTTTTATTTCTCCTCTTTTCTTCCTTTTCTTTCTCCATCCCAACTAGCCCCGTATACCATATCTACTCCTTCCCACCAGGACACGCCACATTGTCACAGCTAAAGAGCCACTGACCTGCCACTTTCTACATCCCATGTAGGCTTGTACACCACCTCCCCCCTTCCCACTGGCCCCCAGGTCCATGCTTCCCCTATCCACTGGCTACACTTTCTTTTCTTTTCTTTGTTCCCCTCATCTAGCCCCATACACCACCCCCTTCTCCCACCAGCACTCGCTGAGCTGCCACAGCTACAGTATTCCTGGCTCAGGCCTGTCACCACACTGGGCCCAAACTGCCCCTGCCCTCCTGACACTTGGCCAGTTGTTGAATGGAGAGAAGCGACACCGTAACATTCACTGTCTGACACCCCTGCCTATTTGGGGAGGGGCTGTGAACATTCCCACACTGGTGGACCAACATTAGGAGGCAGACAGCACATGCCTAGTCTGCCCTCAGCCTCCTCGCCAAACTAGCGTACAGCAAAGTTGGCTTGCCCTGCATGCTGCTGCCCTGCCCACCTGGTCAAGGTGATGAGAGCTATCAAGCCCAAAGACAAGCAAGCAGCAAAGCGCACCTGGCCCACTCACACTGACATATCAAAAAAAAAAAAGGCAGGACAAAACAAATGAATACACAATCAATAAATCAAGAAAATAATAACTTAATGTCTTGGAGACAACAGACAATATCAAAACATATAAAAAAGAAGGACAAGATGGCTCCAGCAACTGACCAAAATAATCAGATGACCTTCTCGTAGAAGAAAAGTCAGAGAAAATACTTGATATGGATTTAAAAAGACTAATATTTAGGGCTTACCATGAGATTAGAAAAGACGTAAAGGAAAACAGACAAAACCAAGGAAAACATAGACAAAATCATGGAAAACATAGACAAAATCAATAGAAAACATAGCCAAGACCAAGGAAAACACAAAGCAATACAAGAATTCAGGAAAATAGTACAAGAACAAAAAGTGAAAATAAGTAAACAAAAATCATACAAAAATAGCAACTAGAAATCCAAAAGATAAACAACAAAATTTCAGAAATAGACAACTCAATAGAAGGTTTCAGGAGCAAATCTGAAACAATGGAAGACAGAATCAATGAGATAGAAGACAAATTCATGGACACCACTTTGAGGAAAAATCAGAGAAAATAATGAAGAAAACCTAAGAATTACGTGGAACACAATCAAGAGCAAATATTTATGTGTGATCAGAGTTTCAGAACAGAGGGAGAAAATGGAAAACACAGAGAAGACTGTCGAAGATTTGCTGGCAGAAAATTTCCCAAATTATCATAAAAGACTAAAAGCTGACCATCCAAGAAGCTCAAAGAAACCTATATACGATAGACTCCAAAAGAAAGTTACCAACACATATCATAATCACACTTGCCAAAACCGAGGAATCCTGAGAGCAGCTTGACAAAAATGAAAAGTCACTTAAAAAGGGGAAACAAGACTAAGCTCTGATTACTTGGCAGAAACTATGCAGGCAAGAAGGCAATGGGATGACATATATAAAACCTTGAAAGAAAACAACTGCCAAACAAGAATAATATATCCTGCAAAACTCTCTCTCAAATACAGTGGAGAAATTAGGACATTTCCAGATAAACAGAAATCAAGGAAATTTGTAAACAGCAAACCAAACTTACAAGAAATATTAAAGGGAGTCCTTTGGTTAGAGAACCAACAACATCAGACAACAACCCAAGTCTAGGACACAGGACAGCAACAGCCGATACCAAACTAGGTAAAGAACTCTTAATAATAAAACAAAGATAAACGACTTAAAATAGAGAAACAGAGATGTCAATCTGTAAATGATGAGGACATCAAAACAATACATGGGGGAATAAAAGGTGTAGGTATAGAACTTTCAAATGGACAGGAAGTCAATGCAATATCAAAAGACTGGCTCAAACTTAGGGAGATAGGGATAAATTCCAAGGTAACCATAAAGAAAGTTAACAAACCTACGCATCAAAATAAAGAATAAAAACATAGTCTCAGTAAACACAAAATCTATAATAACCAAAGAAAATCCACATATAAAAGGAACTCAAAACAGGAAAATAAGAGGAACAAAGAAAACATCAGCACCACACATACACACACAATATGACAGCAATAAACTTATACCTATCAATATTCACACTGAATATAAATGGGTTAAATGCACTTGTAAAGAGACAGAGAGTGGTAGAATGGATAAAAAAGCACAACCCATCAATATGCTTTCTAGGAGAGACACACTTCAGATACAAAGATGTAAATATATTAAAAATCAAAGGATGGAAAAATACATAAAGAAAACAACAACCAAAAAAGGGGAGGAGTGGCAATATCAATCTCAGATAAAATAGACTTCAAGGTAAAATCCACCATAAAAGACTAAGAAGGACATTACATAATGATTAAAGGGACAATCCACCAAGAAGACATAACCTTAATAAATATCTATGCACCCAACAACAGTGCTCCAAAATACATAAAACAAACTCTAACAGCACTAGAAAGAGAAATAGCTCCACAGTAATAGCAGGAGACTTCAACACACCACTCTTAGTAAAGACAGAGCATCTAGAAAGAAACTCAGCAAAGATACAGAAGATCTAAACGTCACAATCAATCACCTTAATCTCAGAGACATATATAGAACACTCCACCCAACAACAGCAAAGTAAACGTTCTTTTACAACACACGTGGAACATTCTCCAGAACAGACCACATTTTAGGCCACAAAGCAACCCTCCATAAAATCAAAAACACCAAAATAATACAAAGCATTCTCTCTGTTCATAACGTCTTAAAAGTAGAAATCAATACCAGGAAGAGCAAGGGAAAAAGATCAAATACTTCAAAACTTGATAACACCTTGCTTAAAAACAACTGAGTAATAGAAGAAATCAAAAAGGGAATTAAAAAATTCCTAGAATTAAATAAGAATGAAAACACATTATTCTAACACCTTTGGGACACAGCAAAGGCACTGCTCAGAGGTCAATTTATAGCAGTAAATGCACACATCCAAAAAGAAGAATGGGCCAAATCAAAACATTAAGCCTACAACTTGAACAGAGAGAGCAGGAAAAGAAACCCACAGCCACCAGAAGAAAAGAAATAGAAAATATTAGAGCAGAAATAAATGAAATAGAGAATAGAAAAATAATAGAAAGAATCAGCAAGACCAAAAGTTGGTTCTTTGAAAAGATTAACAAAATTGACAAACCATTCGCCGAGCTGACAAAAGAAAAACAGGAGAGGAAGCAAATAACCCACATAAGAAATGAGATAGGGGGCATTACAACAGACTCAACTGAAATAAAAGGGATCATAAAGAATACTATGAAAAATTGTACTCTAACAAATTTGAGAACCTAGGGGACATGGACAAATTTCTAGAAACACACTACCTACCTGAACTAACACAAACTGAGATAGAAAATCTGAACAGACTCATAACAAGAGAAGAGGTTGAAGAGGTAATAAATAAAAAAAACTCCCAACAAAAAAAAGCCCTGGCCCGGACAGCTTCACTGGAGAATTCTACCAGACTTTCAGAGAAGAGTTCACACCAGTACTACTCAAACTATTTCAGAGCATAGAAAATGAATGAATACTCTCAAATTCATTCTATGAAGCCAGCATAACCCTGATACCAAAGCTAGGCAAACGTACCACGAAAAAGAAAATTTCAGACCAATATCTCTCATGAATATAGATGCAAAAATTCTAGCCAATAGAATTCAGCATCATATAAAAAATAATAATAATACACCATGACCAAGTGGGATTCATGCAAGGATGGTTCAACTTCAGAAAATCAATCAACGTAATCCACCACATAAATAGAATAAAAGAAAAGAATCATAAGATCATCTCAACTGATGCAGAAAAGGCATTTGATAAAGTCCGACACCCACTCCTGACAAAAACTCTCAGTAAAATAGGAATAGGAGGGAAATTCCTCAACATAATAAAGGGTATCTATACAAAACCAACAGCCAACATCTTTCTCAACGGAGAGAGGCTGAAAGCATTCTCCCTGAGAAAGGGAACAAGACAAGGATGTCCTTTATCACCACTCCTACTTAACATTGTGCTAGAAGTCCTAGCTAGAACCTCGGGGGATATCTAGGTCAATTGGCATAACATAGTTCATAAAGAAAATGTTCTACATTCTACTCTGGTGAGTAGCATCTGGGGTCTCAAAAGCTGCGAGTGGCCATCTAAAAATACATCAATTTGTCCCATCACGTTCGGAGCAAAAGAGAATGAAGAAAACAAAACACACAAAGAAAATATCAGTCCAAAGGACTAACGGACCACATGAACCAGAGCCTCCACCAGCCTGAGCCCAGAAGAACGAGAAGGTGCCTGGCTACCACCACCAACCACTCTGACAGGGATCACAGCAGAGGGTCCTGGACAGAGCAGGAGAAAAATGTAGAACAAAATTCAAATTCACAAATAAAGACTAGACTTACTGGTCTGACAGGGACTGAAGGAACCCCCGAGACTATGACCCCTGGACACTCTGCTAACTCAGAACTGAAGCCACTCCCAAAGTCAACCTTTCAGCCAAAAGATTAGACAGACCTATCAAACAAACAATAACACACATGAGGAATGTCCTTCTTAGTTCAGTTGAGTATACGAGACCAAATGGGAAATGCCTGCCCAAAAGCAAAGACAAGAAGACAGGAAGGGAAAGGAAACCTGGATGAATGGACACAGGGAACCTGGAGGGTAAACGGGAAGGGGGAGAGTGCTGACACATTGCTGGAATTACAACCAATGTCACAAAACAACTTGTGTATAAATTTATGAATGAGAAACTAATTTGTGCTATAAACTACACACCTAAAACACAATAAAATTTTTTTAAAATGTTTTAATGAAGATAGCAAAAGAAAACATCCAAAATCAAAAACACAGAGAAAAAAAGCATTTTTAAAAGTGAGCAAAACATCAGCAAGCTGTGGGTTAACTTCAAGTAGCCTAAAATATGTGTAATTGAAGTCTCCTAAGAAGGGGTAAGTACAGACAAAAAAATACTCAAAGAAATAAGGGCTGAGTTTTTCCACACTGGATGAAAATTGTAAAACCCAAATCCAATAAGCCCAACAAATCCCAAGAAGAAAAACAATGAAGAAAACTACACAAGAAACATCACAATCAAATTGCTCAAAACCAGTTATAAGGAGCAAGTCTTGAAAAGTTCCAGAGAAACACAGATAAGGATGACGGCAGGTTTCTTGTCAGAAGCAACTCAAGTGAGAAGACAGTGGACCAACACCTTTAAAGTTACGAAAATTAAAATACATCAAAGTAAAATTCTATATCCAGTGAAAATATCTTTCAACAAAAAAGGCAAAATAAAGACTTTTTAAAACATATGAAAGCTGAAAGAATTCATAACCAGCAGACTCACAATACTAGTAATGTTAAAGGAAGTCAGAAGAAGAAAAAAAAAATCAAAAACAATACCAGATGGAAAATGGATTTGCACAATGGAATGAAGAGCAAAGGAAATGGTAACTACATGGCTAAATAGATAAGAATTTTTTTTATTATTTAAATATTTTAAATTATCATTCACTGTTTAAACAAAAATACTAAAAATATAGTGTGTTTATAACATATGTAAGAGTAAAATGCATACATTAGTACAAAGACCAGGGGAATAGAAATGGTGGTACACCATTGTAAGGTTCTTATATGTGAAGTAGTGTAATATTACTGGAAGGTAGACAATGATAAGTTAAACGCCTTTACTATAAACCATAAAGTAACTACCAAAACAACGAAACAAAAGTTATAGCTGAAAGCTAATAAAGGAGATTAAGTAGAATATAAAAAATACTTGATTAACCCAAAGAATGAAGAAAAAGAGGAAAATAAGAACAAAGAACAGAAGGGACAAATAAATTGCAAACAGCAAAATAGTAAACTCAAACCTAATCATAGAAATAATCTCATTAAGTATATATGGTCTAAACACTCCAATTAAAAGCGATGGTCAGGTTAGATTTTTTTAAAAAAGATGCCTACAACGACCTTAAATATAAAGGCAAAAGTAAAAGGGTTGAAAAATATATATCATGCTAATACTAGTCGCTGTCATGGTTATATTAATATCTGACAAATTAGATTTCATAGCAAAGAGCATTAGCATGGATAAAGAAGGTTGTTTCATAATGATGAAAGGGTCAATTAATCAATCAGAAAACACAATAATCCCAATTTTTTATACATCTACTAACAGCTTCAAAATATATAAAGCAAAAACTGAGAGCACTACAATGAAGATGATACAAATCTACAATGATAATATGATATTTTAATATCTCCCCTCAATAACTGATAGAACAGTGGGCAGAAAATTATCAAGGACTTTGTAGGCTTGAACAAGACTATCAACCAACTGGACTGGATTGACATTTATAAAACACTCCCCCTAACAACAAGAGAATACACTTCTCAGGGTGCATGCAATATTTACGAAGAGAAACTTTTACAACATAAAACAAGCCAGTTTAAATAAATTTAAAAGGAATCAAGTCACATCAAGTATGTTCTCTGACCACACGGAATGAAAAATAGAAATCAGTACCAGAAAGATATCTAGAAAATTCCCCAAAATATTGGAAAACATGTAATATACTTCTAAATAACCTCTAGGTCAAAGAAAAAATGAAATTAAAAAGTATTGTGAACTGAATGAAAATGAAAACACAACATATTAGAATTTAGGGATAATTTTATTGCGCTAAATGCCTATCATGAAGAGAAGAAAAAGTCTCTATCAATGACCTCAGCTTTCACCTTAAGAAACTACAAAAAGATGAGCAAATTAAATCCAAAATAATTAGAATAAAAGAAATAATATATATCAGAGCAGAAATCAATGAAATAAGAAAAAAAAATAGAGAAAAATCTTTCAAACCAAAAGCTGATTCTATGAGATGATCAGTAAAATCGATAAAACTTCCACTCAGACTGATCAGGAACAAAAGAAAGAAGATGCAAATCACCAAAGGCAGGAGTGGTGACATCACTACAGATTCTACAGATATTAAAAGTATAATAAGGGAATATTATGAATGACTCTCTGGCAATAAATTCAAGTCTGGCCCATTCCAGGAAATTCAACAACTTAGATGAAATGGGCTGATTCCTTGAAAGACTCAAAGTACCAAAACTCACTTAAGAAGAAATAGATAACCTGAATGCCCAAATATTTATCAAAGATGTATAAAGACAAATGAGGCCCCTGTCTTCATGGAGCTTACATTCCCGTGAAGAGAAAAATATGTTAGCAAACATGTAAGTGTAGCAAGTTTATTTTGGAGAGTTCTAAGTGCTATGAGGAGCCCCTAGGTAGTGCAAATGGTTAAGCATTTGGCTACTAACCTAAGTTGAGGGTTTAAGTCCACCCAGAGGTGCCTCAGAAGAATGGCCTGGCAATTTCTAGTTCTGAAAAGTCAGCCATTGAAAATCCTATGGAGCAAAGTTCTACTCTGACACACATGGGGTCGTCATGAGTCAGAATCAACACCATGGCAACTGGTTTGTATTTTTTATGTGCTATAAAGGAAAGAGAATAGATGGATGTAATAGTGGGTGATTGAGGGATAGGAGGGCTACTTAAGATGAGGGTAAATGGTTTGACCTGAGATCTGAATGATGAGATGGAGCCACTCTCTGGGGTCAAAGTATGCCTAGAGAGAACACAGCATGTGTCAAGACTCTGAGGTGAGAGCAAGCCTGGCCCATTCCGGGCAAGAAAAGGGGCCAGTATGCTTGGAGGGTGGAGAATGCTGAGAAATGGGGGAAGAGGGGTGGACAGGAGAAAAAGCATACAGCTCTCTAGGTCACGTTAGAAATTTAGGTTTAATTCCAAATGCAGTGGGAAGCCAATGGAGAATTTTAATCAGGGGACTCGTGTAATCTGTTTAATGAATTAAAAGAGACTCTGCAGTGTGGAGAATGGACCAGAATAAAGCAGGAGAGGAGCAGGGAGACCAGCCAGGCAGCCATTACAGGCATCCTGGCAAGAGAAGACGGTTGCTGGGCCGGGGTGTGGGCAGTGCAGAGGGGGCCAGTGGTTGGATGCCGGATATATTTTGGAAGATACAGCCACTAGGACTTGCTGATAGAGTGTGTATGATGGTTGAAAACAGAAAGGCATCATGGAAGACTCCTAGAATTTGGGTGGCTGGCAGTGTCATCTGCTGAGAGAAGGAAGACTGGTGGGAAAATTCCACCTGTCAACACGAAGAATGGGGACTTGAGGAAACCCCTGAACCCTGGAATTACCAAAAGCTTAGCAAACAATTTACAAATTAGATTTCCAAAAACAAATGCTACTGGAAGAGTTAGTTAACTGGAATATCACTCTAGGTGAGGCTTGTTCTGGGAGTCACCAATGACGCCCTTTAAACTGGATTCATGTCAGAATCACCGAGTCATTGGCTCAAGGATGATTAATCAATGGGCAATAGGAGAATGAGTTTCTGGTACAAACACAGTAGGCTTCTGCCCAAATGACCCTCTAACTGTCCATCACTTGAGACGTACTTGCCAATCTGCTGCTAATGAAGGGCTGTGTGTCCTGTATGAAGTGGTGACATCCAACATTTCTGTCACCAGAAACAGTGATGACCACCCAACAGAGGTCATGACCCTCATCACAGAGGGGCAAATACTTCACAGGAAAGAGCTGGGACTCAGGAGTTGTGGGCTTTTAGGTCACTTCAACCCCTGCCTGGCTGAATATCATAAGCAAATTGCCTCTAAACCAAGGCAAGAGCAAGATAAATGACTGAGAAAAAGCCACCGTCCCTGCCTCAGTTTCCCCGAGAGGTTGAACTTATTAGATGATCTCCAACAATGTCATCCAAATTAAATATAAGCTGTGAACTTTCAGCCATTGTGATAAAACTGATTGAGGCAGGGATACAAATTCTAACGTCACCAAGAGCCAGACATGCTGGAGCAGGCCTGATTGAGGGTGAGGCAGTGTGGAGAACGAGAGAACTGGGGTTGGGGTTGAACATGTGGACTCCCGACCAGACTGCCTTTGGCCTCCCAGCAGCCTGGCAGATGGGGACACTGAGTCTCAGGAAGGTTAAGGGACTTGGGCCAGGTCACACAGCTAGAAAGTGGTAAAGCAGGGATTCGAAGCCAGGTTTGCCCAACTCCATCTCCAAATGTTACTAACCACTGTCCTTTAGAACTTTGTCATCCACTCTCTCTCTCATATACGCACCTCTCCAACGTCCCCTGATCAAAATGCTCAAGACAACAAGACGTCTTCATGAAGGAAGAAGCAAACTCAGCTTCCCGCCTTCGCCTTTGTCACAGGGAAACAGCCAGCGATGGAATTTCTCTCAATTTCAAGTTCTCTCTCTCTCTCCATCCCTCCCATTCCTCCCCTTCTTCTCTCTTCTCCCAATGGTGATAGCCATCCCAGAGAAGGATGTTCACGCCAGGTGGGTTGGAAGGCCACAGGCCACCAAAAAGGTGCTCACGGGCCTCAGGAAGGAAACCTGAGTTTGTGTTCATGTTTGTACAAGAAGCTCATTCTCGTACATCCTGGGAGCAGTAGAGATATAGCAGGAGTGGTACCGGAGAGGCCCGACTTCAGTTGACCGTTCTGCCACCTGGAGTCTTGGAAAGCATTTGTGTTTGGTGTGTGGTTTGTTCTACTTGTAGAAATTTATCCTATTACAACATCCTTCCAGAGATTTTTAAAAATTTTAAACATTTTTTGAAAGGTAATACATGCACATGCTAAAAAACTTAGAATAAAGAATAAGTCTCACATAGGTAATGTTCTATTTCTTAAGCTAGGTTTTAAGGACATGCGTATTGATTTTATTGCTACTTTTTTGTTCATTTTTTTAATGTCTACATGAAATGTCAATTTTTAAGTCTCTCTGCCACTCTTGAGCTGAGTTTTCTAGCTTCCTTCTACAATTGCTACCACACACACACACACACACACACACACACACACACAGCTCTTTTTTACACCAAAACCAAACCCATTGCCATTGAGTCAATTCCGACTCATAGTGACCCTATAGGACAGAGTAGAACTGCCCCAACAGGGTTTCCAAGGAGTGGCTGGTGGATTCGAACTGCCGACCTTTTGGTTAGCAGCCGTAGCTCTTAACCACTGCACCACCAGGGCTACTTTTTTCACACGAACCGTGTCAAATTAAATACATCGGCCCGCACCTTGCTTCTTTAAATTACCACATCTAGCTCATTCATTCCTTTTTTTTTTTATTGTGCTTTTGATGAAGGTTTACAGAGCAAATCAGTTTCTCATTAAACAATTAATACACATATTGATTTGTGACATTGGTTGCCAACCTCAGGACATGTTAACACTCTCCCCTTCTCGACCTTGCGTTCCCCATTACCAGCTTTCCTGTCTCCTCCTGCCTTCTCGTCTTTGCCCCTGGGCTGGTGTACCCACTTAGTGTCGTTTTGTTTTATGGTCCTGTATTCTAGCTCTTTCAGTCTTAATGACTGTTTTGAATTTTGTCTTACAGATGGCTGCTCCACACTGTCTAAAAAAGTTCCTGCTGATGCACATTTAGATGGCTTCCAATCTTTTGCTACTGCAGACAATGCTGAAGTGACCATCCTTGTAGAAATGTGTTTGTACACATTTGTTAGAGTATCTGGAGAAGAAATTTCCAGAAGAAATGCTCGGTCAAAGGATGCACCTTAAAAAGTTAAGATATTGCCACATTGTTGAATCACGTTTTGGTCTCTCTGAGTCTCAATCGATTCATCTGTAAGACGCGTTGATTCGGCCACAAGGGGGAGCCACGGGGAAGCTGATGTGGTTGTAAGCAGGGCTTTGAACTGGTTTGAACTGGTTCAGTCACGGCCAAAGAAGCAAAACTGGAACAGATCCGAATTTTTAAAATTTGGGTGATGTGGAATGATAATCGGAATGGAAAATATTATGGGTCACCCTGGAATGGGAGACTCGGAAGAGGCGTAGAGAGCCCTTTCAGGCAGCTGATGCATTAGACTGGATTACTGGCAGGACCGTCTTTGAGCAGGGCACCACTGTTTCTGACTCTGTTCAAAATCCGACAGGCTAGAGATTTGGTTACTATGTAATGCATCTGTTGCCCTTGTTTTCTAAGAGGGAGATTAAGTTTCCAGCAGGGCTTTGACCCATCATTTTTCACATTCTGGTTATCATTCCAGTTCACCCAGTTTTTAAAAATTTGGGTCTGTTCCAGTTTCGCTTCCTAGGCCATGACTGAACCAGGAAGAACCAGTTCGAAGCCCTGGATGTAATTCACAGGGCAGAGGTGCATGGCTCTCCCAGGAATTAGACCACGCTCCATCCCATTCCTTTTTCTGCTGCCTGGACATTTCCTTGGGCTATTTACTCTTCCATCTGCAAGCTCCCTTCCCCCATGGAGGGTGTGAGGCCTTGTAGCCATCACCAGCCAAGGTGCGACACTGTCCAGGGCAGACGGGATCTGGGGAAATGGGGAGGGTGGCCAAGTCAGCCTTGAGAGCTGCATCCACCTTTCCCTTGGTCTTTCTGATGCTCCTGTTCCTTTTCTGTTCTCAGAAAAGAATCCAGCAGCTTCTCCAGCTGAGTTCATATATTTCCCCCAAGAATGTCAAAGTCTTAAGCTTAGTCTTTAATTGTGGGATAGAATCCTCCTTCCTTTATTAAAGAAATTTCACACAAAAGTAGGAGAATTCTGCTTCTTGGCAGAAAAGACTCCACCAGGCCCTTAATTTCCTCACAGATGGCAAGAACTGGGTTTCCATCACCCAGCCTCAGTTCCCAGTCAAGGTTTGTGGAAGCAATGACTGACAAAGAGTACTTTACATCTAGATAGCATTTTACAGTTTAATGAGAATGCTGGGACTCTACTGCACTGGTTGTTGTTAGGTGCCATCTGCCCCGTTAGGTTTTCTAGGCTGTAATCTTTATGAGAGCAGATCGCCAGGTCTCTCTCTGGCAGAGCTGCTGGGTGGGTTGGAATTGTCAACCTTTTGGTTAGCAGCCGAGTACTTAACTACTGCACCTTACCACTGGGTCAATCTCATTTCTCCCTTAGAGAGCTCATTAAAAAGAGACTAAAGGAATAAAAAAATGATAAGTCCTCAACAAAAAGGTGCCTTCAGTGATGAAAGATACCCGTCCTTTCTGGAACGATGGTGGGAACTGATGAAGCAAGTAGGGTATGCTTTTGAGTTGCCTTTGAGTCGATTCCAACTCATAGCAACCCTATACGACACAGGAGAATTGCCACATAGGGTTTCCAAGGCTATAAATATTTACGAGAGCAGACTGTCATATCTTCCTCCCATGGAGCAGCTGGGTTCAAACCGCCAACCTTTCAGTTAGCAGCCAAGCCCTTAACCACGGGGCAACCTGGGCTCCTTAATAGAGAACTTGAATGAAGAATTAATATTAAACAAGTGGAAGGATTATACAACCAAATATAAATGTAACAAATTTTGGCAATATACAAGAAATATATAAAACTAACAAATATCTGGAGCATGGGGGGAGTAGGGAGAAGTCTAGGAGTCAGTCAATACCAGCCCTGTTCAACATAGCTTTCTTCACCGACGGAAGTTCTAGATCTGTGCTTCTAATATGGCAGCCACTAGCCATGTGTGGCTGGGTATTGAGCACTTGAAGTGTGGCTAGTGCAACTGAGGAACTGAATTTATAATTGCATTTAATATCAGTTAATCTCAATTTAAACAGCCTCATGTGCCTAGTGGCTACCATATTATACAGTGCAGATTCTATACTAAAATTGTGGCTTCTAAAAGAGTAGAAGTAGCAGTAGTGGCGGTGGTGGTGGTGGTGGCGATGGCAGTAAAAATGATAACATAATGGCTCCAATCATTGACTTGTTTTACTGTAAGCTTCTTTTCCTCCCTTAACCATAGCAGGGTATTTTAAAAACCAATATCTCTCATAAAACCAAAAAAAAAAAAACCCATTGCCATCGAGTCTATTCCGACCCATAGTGACCCTATAGGACAGAGTAGAACTGCCCCCTAGGGTTTCCAAGGAGCAGCTGGTGGATTTAAACTGCTGACCGTTTGGTTAGCAGCCACAGCTCTTAATCACTACACCACCAGGGTTTCCAATATCTCTTATATTCAACTTTAAAAAAAAAAAAATAGAACCCACCTCTTTCTTTTTTCCTAAGCTTGCATGTGTGTGAGTGTGTATGAGAAAAAGAGAGAGAAGGAGTTAGAGACAGAGAAAGACAAAACTAATGTTTACTGAAGTGCAGAAATTTCACAATGGACTGTTTTCTCTTGAAGTGAAGTAAAAAAGATTTAACACTTTAAAAATAGCATATACAGTATGATTTCATTTTTACAAAGTACAATATCCATCAGCTACCTATTTATCCATCCATCCATCCATCCATCCATCCCTCAGTATATATGTGGGTGTAGACTAAATGTCTGGATGATGGTCCTCTAATATTATTGATAGCCATTTTTTTTCTTTTTTTATGGTTGTAATTAAATAAAGTTTACATTTCAAGTTAGTCTCCCATACAGAATTTTTTTTTTAACATATATTGTTATG
>NW_004444067.1:3040724-3042084 GCF_000243295.1 Trichechus manatus latirostris | reverse complement strand
GGGCCATGCTTTCCGGGGCGCCTCCAGTCTTAGTCAGACCATTAAGTCTGGTCTTCTTACTAGAATTTGAGTTCTGCATCCCATCGTTCTACTGCTCCATCAGGGACCCTCTGTTGTGCTCCCTGTCAGGACGTTCACTGGTGGTTGCTGGGCACCATCTAGGTCTTCTGGTCTCAGGTTGATGAAGTCTCTGGTTTATGTGGCCCTTTCTGTCTCTTGGGCCAATACTTTCCTTGTGCCTTTGGTGTTCTTCATTCTCCTTTACTCCAAGTGGTTGGGACCAATTGATGCATCTTTGATGGCCACTTGCAAGCTTTTAAGACCCCAGACGCCACTCACCAAAGTAGGATACAGAACATTTTCTTAATAAAGTTTTGTTATGCCAACTGACATAGATGTCCCCTGAAAGCATGGTCCCCAGACCCCGCATCCCTGCTACTCTGTCTCTCAGAGTATTTGATTGTATTGAGGAAACTTCTTAGCTTTGGTTTAGTCCAGTTGTGCTGGCTTCCCCTGTAGTGTGTGCTGTCCTTCCCTTCACCTAACATGATTCTTATCTACTATCTAGTTAGTGAATAACCCTCACCCTCCCTCACCACCCCCATAACCATCAAAGAATGTTTTCTTCTGTGTTTAAACCTTGAGTTCTTATGATAGTGGTCTTATACAGTATTTGTCCTTCTGTGCCTGACTAAATTCACTCAGCATAATAAGTTCTAGCTTCCACCAAGTTATACGATGTTTCACAGCTTCATCATTGTTCTTTATCATTGCGTAATATTCCATTGTGTGGATATACCATAGTTTATCCATTCGTCCATCGATGGGCACTTAGGTTGCTTCCATCTTTTGGCTATTGTGAACAGTGCTGCAATGAACATGGGTGTGCATATATCTATTCGTGTGACGGCTCTTGTTTCTCTAGGATATATTCCAAGGAGCGGAATAGCTGCATCGTATGGTACTTCTATTTCTAGCTTTTTAAGGAAGCACCAAATCGATTTCCAAAGTGGTTCTGCCATTTTACAGTCCCACCAACAGTGTGTAAGTGTTCCAGTCTCTCCACAACCTCTCCAGCATTTGTTATTTTGTGTTTTTTGGATTAATGTTAGCCTTGTTGGGGTGAGATGATATCTCATTGCGGTTTTGATCTGCATTCTCTAATGGCTAATGATCATGAGCATTTCTTCAAGTGTCTGGTAGCTGCCTGAATATCTTCTTTGGTGAAGTGCCTGTTCATATCCTTTGCCCATTTTTTAATTAGGTTATTTGTCTTTTTGCTGTTGAGGTTTTGGAGTATCTTGTAGATTTTAGAGATTAAACGTTGATCGGATTTGTCGTAGCCAAAAATTTTTTCCCA
>NW_004444067.1:3034285-3037745 GCF_000243295.1 Trichechus manatus latirostris | reverse complement strand
GATCTTTATCGTTTTTGATTTTATGTTTAAGTCTTTGATCCATTTTGAGTTAGTTTTTGTACATGGTGTGAGATATGGGTCTTGTTTCAGTTTTTTGCATATAGATGTTCAATTATGCCAGCACCATTTGTTAAAGAGACTGTCTTTTCCCCTATTAATGGACTTTGGGCCTTTGTCAAGTATTAGCTGCGCATAGGTGGATGAGCTTATATCTGGATTCTCAACTCTGTTCTATTGGTTTATTTATTTGTTGTTGTACCAGTACCAGGCTGTCTTGACTACTGTGGCAGTATAATAGGTCCTAAAATCAGGTAGTGTAAGGCCTCCCACTTTGTTCTTCTTCTTGAATAGTTTGATAGCCATTCTGAGGGCTGGAATTTGGGATGATTTTCTTTTTCTATGTTGTTTGAATTTTTATGAGCATGCATCATTTTAAATACAAACAATGAAACAGTTCAAGATAAACCACACCCACACCCACACACAGGCATCCATCTAGGTGTGGGGCTGGCAATGGTGCTGGCTGACGGTGGCAACACCTTTCCAACCTGTCAGGTGCCCTGTAACAGGTACTGTGCTAAGAGCCAGATGGGGCTGCAGGAGGCAGCATGCGTTTACACTCAGGGGGAATGGGGACTCCCAGGGAAGAAATGAGCTTGACCAGTCAGTTGGTAAATTGGAGAGAAGAATGGTAGAGCGGTGAGTGTTCAGGGAGCGTTACCCAGGGGGAGGGGAGACGCACAGGCGAGTTTGTCCACAACCTGGTCTGTCAGCGCCATCTAGTGGGAGCCCTGAGCACATTCACCCACGATCACCTTACCCTAGGAAAAGGAAGTTAAAGGCAATCAAAAACGCCATCTTGAGGGGCTGTAAAATTAAAACCACTTAGGAAAAAAAAAAAGGTTTGGTGAACGCTGGAATAACCTCTGCCAGAAAAGATGTGTTGGAATTTTTTTTTCCCTCCATTTCTTTTGGGCAGGGCTGATAGACAGCTGGTGTGCACTTGCAGGGAGCCAGGAATGGAGATACTAATTTTTTTCAAGCTGCATCTGTTCCGACTGGCCAGTGCCCACGCCACCCTGCTATTAATATTCTGCATTTCACCGCTACTCTTGAGCACCTCCTTTTGAAGCACGCTGGCATCCAGGTCTTTAAAAAATCATTAACACTTATCATATACTTACTATGTGCCAAACCCTGCATATTTGCCTCATTTAATCCTCACGGTAATTCTAGTAGGAATTATGTCACCCCTTTCCCAGATAAGATAATCGAAAGCTCTGAAAGTGTGACCTTGTGTGACCTTGAGGAAGGTCACACAGTCTAAATAAACGGCAAAACAGAAGTTGAACGCAGACAGCTTGACCTTTCTTAAACACACACATACCCACATTCCCCGGCTGTGGGGAACAAGCACTCCTGTTATTGGCCAGTACAGAGGCTGAGAAAGTCATCTTGTAGGCACCCATCCTGGCTGGCATTTCCAAACGGGGATCTCAGGCTTGGAGAAGGCAACACTAAGTCTCAGCCCTCGCAGACAACTTGCATATTTTCAACTCCAAGTTGTGATAAATAATTTAGATCATCTGTCAACAGTAAAGGACATTTTTTTTAAAGAAAATTATTGTCTCAGAATACAGCATCCTGATGATTTTTACCGCCTTTAAGGACGTGAAAACAGGAGCATAAAACCCTTCCCGTCATCGCTCTCTATTTTGACGTTCAGGGCTCATCACCCAACAAGGCAGATGGATTCCAGCGAAGAAGTCTTTGATGAATGTGCCGCATTACGACAAGACGCCATAAATATTCATTGAGCCTTTAAAAATCCGTCATGTCACGGAAGCCCCCGGAATTCTAACACTTTGTTCCTCTGCCTGACAACCACCAGGTCCTTTCCTGAACGTGTTTAGCTGGGTCTATTTTTCCCTTTCACCTTCAGAAATTATACATCAGTAAACATTTTCCCAAGCAGACGCAGGTCAAATGAACCAAACGTCTTAATGGACTTTTTTTCTTCTTTTCCATTTAGCTGACCCACTTCACGCTCCAGGAGCAATCCTTTTATCGTTATATTTTTGAATGTGCATTAGGAATTGGCATAACATCTAAATCCAGTTACGGGAAGGCTGCGGTAACAGGTTTATGGAACACGCCGGTCGCGAGCACGTGCTGTGATGACGCTCAGCTGTGGGCGGCTGAATCGCGATGGGCGCGTTAGAAGGGAGGCGGCCCACTCCACAGGGACGGCATAAAAGAGTATTTACAAAATGCATGGTTCTAGTCTCATCCAGCAAAGATGGTTATTTCTGGTCATTTGCAAAGTGTACCCAGTGGACACACGCTTTTCTTGACAATTTACAACTGCTCCTTCCAGCTGGGAGCAGACAGACCAGCCCAGTGAAACCATGTGTATGTAACCAAGGTAAGGGCTGTTTGCAGAACACCTGGCAAACCAGTTGCAGTCCAGTCGACTGTGACACATGGCGACCCTGTGTGTGTCAGAGTAGAGCTGTGCTCCGTAGGGTTTCTAAGGGCTGATTTTTCAGAAGTAGATTGCCAGGCCTTTCTTCCGAGGTGCCTCTGGGTACACTTGAACCTCCAACCTCTTGGTTAGCAGCTGAGCGCATTAACCATTTGCATAACACAGAGAGTAACCCCCAGCCCCAAGCTGGAGTCAGAATGTATAGCATCCTGAGCACGCCCCCATCTATGGCCCACCGGTGGTCTGCAGACACCTACTATGACACACCACCCCTGTGCCTTGTCCACCCATAAGCCAGAAAGGCTACCCTGTTCTCCCGTGTCTCCTACTGCTTTCAACTAGTAGTGACCACTACGACTGTCTCCAGCCAGATTAATTCGTGCCAGTTCACACAGTGGCCTCTAAGCCCCACAGACCTGTGGGGCTGGGATTACTGGACCAGTTTCACAAACGGGGAGTCCGAGGCACAGAAGGGTTAAGTGACTCATCCGAGGTCATATGGCTACCAGGTGTGGAGCTTGTACTCAGTGGTCCTAGTGACTACGTTTGCAATCACTCAAGCCAACCCGAAACCCTCTGCTGCTTGTGAAACAGGAAGAGGGAGGGCGGAGTTATTGCTGAAGGAAAGAAGACACCAAGTTCCCTGCCTGCCATGACTGTCACTGACATCCTCCTGGTCCAAGACCACGATGGGGATGGAGCCTGGGGGGTCTTCTTGAAGACGGGAAGCCCAGGCACAGGGTCCCAGGAGTGACAAGCAGCCATTTCCCTACGAGGTCCTTCCATGTCTCAGAGAATCGCTGGTTAGCAGCCAGATGCTTAACTACTGCGCCCCCAGGGCTCCTGGGTCCACAGAAGATGCCCATTACTAAAATTCTGGAGCCCATGGCTGGGAAAAATGCAGAAACACACACACAGGCACACACATACATGCATATGTAAACACACACACAGGCACACACATACATGCATATG
>NW_004444067.1:3006020-3034185 GCF_000243295.1 Trichechus manatus latirostris | reverse complement strand
AAACACACACACAGGCACACACATACATGCATATGCAAACACACACACAGGCACACACATACATGCATATGTAAACACACACACAGGCACACACACGCACACACATCTTATACACACGTCTTTGCTTTCATTCACCTCTCACTGAAATCCAGCATTTCCTTCAATGATGACGTGGAGAGAGAGCCATGGTGCAGTATTAACAGTACCAGCCTTTTCCCGCCAACAAAGTACAGATGTTTTCAAATCACAGTACATTGTTACAGATACATCAAAATAGCGTTTATGCTGAATCACTACTGTGACGTTACAGTAGTTCTACCTACCACTAGATCTCATTTTGTAATGCAGTGATAAAATAGTACCTATGTTACTCTATCATGAATTTGCTTTTATAAATATTTTGATAGCTATATATCAATAGACAGGCCTGGTGGCACAATGGTTAAGAGCTACGGCTGCTAACCAAAAGGCCGGCAGTTCGAAGCCACCAGCTGCTCCTTGGAAACCCTATGGGGCAGTTCTACTCTGTCCTATAGGGTCGCTATGAGTCAGAATCGATTTAACAGCAATTAGTTTTTTTTTGTATCAATATAATTTTCGTTTTAATTTTTTCAATTTTCTGCATTTAAGTAACACTGACTGACAAAGGCCTCCAGACACAAAGAGGTAAACCCTGCTGTGCTGTTTGGCAGACAGACACTGGTGCCAGGATATCTGGGCTTCAAACTGCTCCTTAAGGGGGCATGCAATAACTTTGGGCAAGGTATTTATTTTCTCTGTTGCTCAGCTTCCTCGTCTGTAGAATGGTGATAATAGTATTACTCACAAGGTCGCTCTGAGTATTCAGAGTAACACCCCCCCCCCCAATATATCCAGGTCCTAATTCCTGGACCCTGTTAATATGTTGCAGTGCATGGCAAATAGAGACTCTGCAGATGTGGTTAAGGATTTTGAGATGGGAGATGATCCTGGATTATCCGGGTGGGCCCAATAAGGTCCTTATAAGAGGCAGGAAGGAGGGTCAGAGTCAGAAAAGGAGAAGAAGGAAGCAGAGGTTGGAGGGATGTGATTACCAGAAGAGGGCCACAAGCCAAGAAATGCAGGGGCCCCAAGAAGCTGGAAAAGGCAAGGAACAGATTCTCCCCTGGAGTCTCCAGAAGGAACCAGCCCTGCAGACACTTGGATTTTAGCATCAAAAGACCCATTTTTGACTTCTGGCCCCCAGGACTGTAGCATAGTCAGTTTGTGTTGATTTAGACCACTAAGCTGGTTAGGATTTGTTCCAGCAGCCACTGGAAGCTCATAGACACTGAGAGCTGTGGCTGGCACTGGAAACCCAGTAAATGTTTCTGCTACAGTCAAGGCCTGCTGACCTGACCCTGCCTTCCTCTCCAGCGCTGTCTCTTCCCCTCTCCCCCGGCTCTCGACATCCCAGCCACACTGGCCTTCTTCCTGCCTCAAGCACACCAAGCCTACTTCTGCTTGAAGACGCACACTGTTCCCTCTGCCTGGAACGCTCTTCCTCCAGAGCTTTCTATAGCTTGCTCTCCCTTCTTATCTAGTTCTCAGAGTAAATGCCAGCTCCTTCGAAAAGGCCTTCCTGCACAGGCTGACACTGCCCACCTCCTTAGCGACTCTGTGTGAGTGTCTCCACAGCGCCCACCACCTGAAATGACTGAGTGTATGATTTGTTCAGTGGGTTTGTCAGCATCCTCCCCTAGAATGTCGCACCATGAGAGCTGGGACCCCTGTCTGTTATGCACCCCCATTGTCCCAGTGACTAGAACACTGTCTGGCCCACAGTAGTCACGCAAATATTGCTTGAAATAAAAAAGTATTTGTGCCAGGTCTTGCTTGTAAGGTTTTGGGGCAAAATGGCTAAAAAGGAAGATGATTATCTGCTTGCTCTGGCCTCTGTTGAAGCCGCGTTCCTAGTTGCTTAGAAACTCACCGAGTGTGTTCGTTTTCTTTATTCCAAGCTTTCTGAAAGATAATGTGTTTTTTATCTGCATGTGCAGAGCTGGGCTTTTTAGTTTTAAGAACTGTAGTTGAATGGTGGGCTGCAGCCATAAACTCCATGCCACCCACGGAAATAAATCTCTAAGCCCAGAGTTCAGTAATTGGAAAGAAAACCAAAGAGACATGAAAGAGAGAGAAGGGGCATTGTGCGAAGCAAAAAGGAAACTTGTGCTTTCAGGTGGGAAAAAGGGAGACACAAAGAAGGGGGAAAATAAAGAAACGGTCATATTAGTTAGCACTTCCCGACCATGGAGAAGGCAGCAAAAAGGCTGGTGTAGATTATAAAGATGATGTGGAAACCATTATTACCCCGGGCTGCACGCTCATTTTTTGAGATTGCTCTTTTGGAGAAGCAATTTTTGAGGTTTGTAACCACTGGTGCTGCTCTACTAGAAATAGAAATATTAGACGCAAATGACTACCAAAGCCGGGTGATTTCAACCCCAATTTCCCATCACTTCAATATTCTCCCTTTCCATTCACCAAAAAGTGATGGATCCAGGACATAGGGTGAGGCAAAGGTCTCATCAAAAAAGGTTACCACAGGAGACAAGAACAGTGCCCCCCAAAACCCAGTAACAACAAAATAATAGCTTCCACTCACAGAACCTCTCCTTATACACTTATTGCTGGTAGGTGCCATTGAGTCAGTTCCGACTCACAGCAACCCTATGTATAACAGAACGACACGTTCCTCGGTCTTACGCCATCCTCGCAACGCAGGTGTGTTGGAACTCAGTCATTGCGTCAATCCATCTCACTGAGGGTCTGTCTCTTACTCGCTGACCCTCTACTTCATTAAGCATGATGTCCTTCTCCAGGGATAACGTGTCCTGATAACATTTCCAAAGTAAATGAGATAAAGTCTTGCCATCTTCGCTTCTATGAAGCATTCTGGGCATACATCTCCCAAGACAAATTTGTTGGTTCTTCTGGCAGTCCATGGTATATTGAATATTCTTTGCCAACACCATAATTCAGATGTATCAACTCTTCTTCAATCTTCCTTATTCATTGTCCAGGTTTTGCCTGCATATGAGGTGATTGAAAATACCATGGCTTAGATTAGGCACATGTTAATAATCAAAGTGACATCTTTGCTTTTCAAAAATTTGAAGAGGTCTTTTGCAGCAGATTTGCCCAATGCAATTAACAAAAAAAAAAAAAAAAAAAAAGGAATTGCCTTCAAGTCGATTCCAACTCATAGCAACCCTATAGGACACAGTAGAACTGCCCCATAGAGTTTCCAAGGAGCAGCTGTGGATTTGAACTGCCTACCTTTTGGTTAGCAGCCAAGCTCTGAATCACCGGGCCATCAGGGCTTTGCCCAATAAAATACATTGTTTGATTTCTTGACTACTGCTCCCATGGGTGTAGATTGTGGATCCAAGTAGGAAGAAATCCTTGACAACTTCAATACGTTCACCATTTATCATAATGTTGCTCATTGGTCCAGTTGTGAGGATTTTTGTTTTCTTTATGTTGAAGTACAATCCACGCTAAAGGCTGTGGTCTTTGATGTAGTCTTTATTGATGACGTGAGTGCTCCAAGTCCTCTTCATTTTCAGCAAGCAAGGCTGTGTCATCTGCAGGTAGTTAATGAGTCTTCCTCCAATCCTGATGCCACATTCTTTTTCATATAGTCCAGCTCTCAGATTATTTGCTCGGCATACAGATTGAATAAGTTATGGTGAAAATATAAAACCCTCAGGCACACCTTTTCTCATTTTAAACCACAGAGTATCCCCTTGTTCTGTCTGAATGACTGCCTCTTGGTCTATGTACAGGTTCTGCACGAGCACAATTATGTGTTCTAGAATTCCTATTCTTTGCAATGTTATCCATAATTTGTTATGATCCACACAGTCAAATGCCTTTACATAGTCAATAAAACACAGGTAAACATCTTTCTGGTATTCTCTGCTTTCAGCTAAGATTCATCTGACATCAGCAATGATATCCTTCATTCCACGTCTTCTTCTGAATCCGGCTTGAATTTCTGGCAGTTCCCTGTTGGTGTACGGCTAGTCATTTTTGAAGTATCTTCGGCAAAATTTTTCTTGCATATGATATTAATGAATTTACTTATTACAGGATGCTAAAATTGAAGCTCAGGGCAAGGATTTTTTTTTTTTTTTTTTTTTTTAGCTAAGTCAGTAGTTTATTTGGAACAGCTCTTCTGAGTATAAGGGCTCTTGCATCAAGTGAATGAAGGCTCAAATGAGGGACAAAAAAAGGTACTTGTCAGTTTGAAAGTCACAGTTTATCTTTTCTATAATGAGATTAGGAGAAAAATGAAGAACCCACTGGGAGCAGGAAGAAGCAAGAGTCTTCTTAAGTCTGGCATTTGATGAAACAGATATTCAGTTACTGTGCATTTCCATTGTTTTTCCACAGCAGAGACCTGGGAACGCACATGCCTGAAGCCAGGTTACTCTTACGTTCCATAACTATGTTGCTTGCAGGGCTGTTGTTGCCACAGAAGTTGGCTGTGCCCCAGACAAATGGGGTGCTGGTCTGTACCCACAAATCTTTATCCCAGTCTTTTTCACAAGGAGGTGACTGCTATGGGCTCTCTGCCAGAGTCTCTTCTCCAAGGATCCTCGTTCAGTTGACAACATCCTGCTCGATATAACTTCGTCATCACAGCTTGAGATGTTGTGACTTATTTCAGCCCAAGGAACCTGGTGGCGAGCACTGAAGGGACAAGTGGCCAACTTGTTTGCAACATCAGGATGATTCTTTCTGTACTTGGTAAGATGATAAAGAAACCTGTCACAACTACTCCCGACAGCCACCGTCATTCATTCAGGAAGCCACAGACAGTTCATAACCCATGGACATGGTTGTGTCCCAATAAAACTTTATTTATAAAAATAGGGAGTGGGCTGGATATGGCCTGTGGGGCTGCTCTTTGCCAACTCCTGGTCTATACTCATGTTCTGGTCCCTGGCTCCTGGGAGGTAAACACCCATCACTTCGCTCCTCTGCTGGGGACTGGTGCCTGCCCATCAGGGGAGGGCTCGATGCTCTCCTTTCCAATCCACCCTCCTGAGGCATCAGGAAGCTTCACACCCCCTGTGAACCGAGTGATGCAGATTAAGCAGAGAGCAAATCTTGCAAAGACATTGAGTAGAGATCATCCAGCATCAGCCTGACCTGGGTTGACCTGGAAGAGCTTCTAGGGAAATGAATGCAGGACCATGTCCATGTATCCTGAAAGCCACATCCAGCCATCTCCACCCCTCCGCAGGGTCCTTTCCAACTGGGTGTGGCTCCCCGTAAAGCAAAATGCAGACTGCTGCTGAAGGGGACAACCTCCATAAGTCTAAGCTTCAAGAACCATATGACCTCACTACAATTGCCATTGAGTTGACCCTGACTCATGGTGACCCCTTATGTGTTAGACTACAACTGTGCCCCATAGGGTTGTCAATGGCTGGTTTTTCAGAAGCAGATTACCAGAACTTTCTTCTGAGGTGCCTCTGGGTGGACTCAAACCTCCAACCTTTTGGATAGTAGCTGAGCACGTTAACTGTTCGCACCACCCAGGGCCTCCACGATCCTGGTAGCTTGGATTAAACTATGAGATTTATTCATTCATTTAACAAATATTAACTGTTCCAGGCATTGTTCTTGGTGCTGGTACACAGATATGCACATAACCAACGCGGTCCCTGCCCTCACTGATGGCGGATTCTAGGCAGGAAGACAGATGATGAACCCTTAGTCTCGGACAGCGATAAGATCTCCGAAGAACATAAAACAGGGGAATGAGGTGGATAGAGTGACGGACCAGGAGGGAACAGAGGGCCCATTTCAGCCAAGTAGATCAGGGAAGTCCCCAGAACAGCTGAGCTAAATCCTGAATAAAGGAGAGGAGACAGATGTGAGAGATGTAGAGAAGTGAATTTCATGCAGAGAAGGGCCAGTACAAGGACCTGAATTGCAGACTTCATCATAGGGCATTGGGTTCTCGTTTACAAGGGTCTATACTCTGATGCCCAACCTGAGTGGTGGGTGATAAAAAAAACACCCACAGATTCTCCTAGGGTATCTTGGTGTGGACCCCACACTTCAGTCTCAGACCCCAAAAAAAACAAAACCCACTGCTGTCAAGTCAATACTGACTCATAGAAACCCTATAGGACAGAGTAGAAGTGCTCCGTAGAGTTTCCAAGGAGCGCCTGGTGGATTCAAACTGCCAACCTTTTGGTTAGCAGCTGTAGCTCTTTAACCACTACGCCACCAGGGTTTCCTTGGTCTCAGACAGGAAGATCAAACCAGAGCAGAACATATCTGCGCATTTCCTGGGTGTGACAAAGGGAATTAAGAATGTGGTATGCCCATGGGTTTGTAGACCTGTGACCCACCAGCACCTTCATTTTTAGGTTCTGGAACCTCATCTATGACCCTTTCTCAGGCATGGCCTGTGATCCTGGTCATGAACGGAGGTTTAGCCAAGCTTGGGAAAGAAATCAGATCACCTCCAGGCCAATGGGACAGAAGCACAAGGCCGTGTACAGACTCTTGGGATGCTATCCAGATTCAGTTGCCGGCTCCAAACAAGGCTCTCTCCTTGCGTCTGCATTCCAGAGTCTGCTATCTCCAAGCTACCTGGGGACCTCAAGGCAAAGCTGATTGACCAAGGATTCATTACCCAGGTCATAGAGCGGCTGTTCCCGCCACCTACCCCAGATACACCTCACTCTGTGCAGGCTTTCCTCCCAATATGCATGTAGATTATGGTGATAAAGAACAAGGGCTCCCTGGGACACAGTTCAGCAATATCCACAAATGAAAAGGGATTCACACAGTAGACCCTAAGTAGTTCCCAAGGAGCCATTATGGATAGCAGAGACATAAAATGCAATGTAAGTGTATTTTCCTTGTGTTGAACAATGTGTACCAGATACATGGGAAATATCAGATTATAAAATGCTCTATTTTTTTGTGCATATTAAGAGTGTGTAAAGGCAACTTCTTGGCAACACTCTTTGTGAAGTCCCAACTTCTTACCATTGCGAGAGGGACGATACCCACAAAGGTGGTCTGGCTGATGAAGATTTCAGAGACAACCAGCTCACTCGTGGAGTCCTCCACCGGGTACTCCACCTGCCAGGTGATCTGCTGGGCCCCGGCCAGGCCACTGCTGTTGTCGACTCCAAAGTCCACTTGCAAGATCTCATAGAAGGAGCCATTGGCCCTGGAAAACAAACACACATTAAAGTGCAATTTAAAACCCAAGGCTCAGCAGAATGTCAAGACTGCGATCAATTGTCACTTTCCTCTTTGTCAACCAGAAGAATTACTGCTGAGTTCAACAAGGCACACAGCAGCGTCGATGAAGCCTCATTCACAGCTGCCCACCACAGACTGCAGATCAGAATGGGCTGGTGGGCCATCTCCAGGGCTCTGTGACAGCAGACTGCTCTCCATGGAACGAGGCAGAATCTATCTCTGTGCCCACCATGCACAGCTCCCCACTCCCAGCCCACAAGTACACATGCCACAGTCCAAGGCCCCCATCCTGGGAACGCCCCCAAACCATCCCACCTGCTTCACCGTGACTCCAGTCCTGAGGATTTCGGCCATTTCTACGTCTACTTAGCTGAGTGTCTACAGACCAGTGGTTCATACTGAGCTTTAGAATTTGGGGAGAAAAGCAGAGACTTCCTGGGCTTGTGGGAGCACATGGGACGGAGAACGGGAGGGGGCTTCAGGAGCCGCCCCGAGCAACATAATGAGGTGTTAGCGTTGACTTCCATTTCAGCAGCGTGAATCGAAGAAAACTCCACCCGTGTGAATTCATGGAGTGACGAGGCTGAGTGTGTGCTTGGGGAAGGTAAGTGGGTCACAAATAAGTGAAAAAGTGCAACCGTCAGTATTTTCGTATATGGGGAGGCTCTCGCTGTTGCGATGGATTTGTACATTGTGGGCTGACTACTGTGTTGACAGAGGAAGTTACGGCACAGAGAGCTTAAAAATCATCCAGCACTGATTTGGGAATGACTCCAGCTCTGTAAGCCTGTCTGCATGACCCCGAGTCCAGCTGTCCCCGGATCCGAGGAATGTGTCAGAGGAGTCAGAGTCACAAGCTCCTCGAGACCTGAGTCACATGGCCCAGCCTGTCCTTTTGTGGCCAGTGGGCCTGCCTGGATCAAGATGGGGTGGAGAGCCTGTCCCTGCCTCCCTGGAGCCTAGGCACAGTTTGCAATCAGACCCCAACATGCAGCGTCTGAGGAAAAAGTTCTGAAGCAGAAGTCACTGCCTGCTGGTTGTCCAACAGAATTCTCCTACCATGGACAGCTCCCTTCTACTGTCCTTAAGTCTTCTCTGAGAACAGGGGCAGAGCTCTGGTGGCGCAGTGGTTAAGAGCTAGGCTGCCCACCAAAAGGTCAGCAGTTCAAATCCACCAGCTGCTCCTTGGAAGCCCTACGGGGCAGTTCTACTCTGTCCTATAGGGTCGCTATGAGTTGGAATCGACTTGATGGCAATGGATTTGGATTTGGAAGAACAGGAGCAGGAGCCCTAGCGGCGCAAATGGTTAAGCGCTAAGCAGCGAACCAAAAGGTCCGCGGTGTGAACCCACCAGCCAGCGGCTCCCCAGGAGAAAGACCTGGCGATATGTTCCCATAAAGATTACAGGTTAGGCAACCCTATGGGGCAGTTCCACTCAGTCATATAGGGTCGCTGTGAGTTGAAATTAACTCAATGGGGCCCAATAAGAACAAGGGGGAAACCCACAACTGGATCCTTATATATGTCAAAGGCAGCACTCAGCTGCAGCAATGGGATTGACAAAACTGAGCTGCATGGACCTGCCTGACATGAAACTCTACCCAAAATAGAACTACGTTTGACTCCTTATAGAACTGCTCATCGGTCATATCCAACATTCTTCCCACTTAGCAGAGGTGTGAAGAAACTCTCAGATACTGCACCGTCCCATAAGGCAGCCACTAGCCATATGTGGCCCTTTAAATTGAAATGTAAATTTACTAGAATTAAATAAAATTAAAAATTCCATTCCTCAGTCACACTAGCCTCATTTCAAGCGCTCAGTATCCACATGTGGCCAGTGGCTACCATATTGGATGGCACAGATAGTGACCTGCTGACTTGCTTCATCCCTGGGCAAGTCATTCCAGCCCTTCCAGCCTCCGTGTCCTTACCTGAGAAAGGGAAATAACGATAATGCTCGGTGCTCATCCGTGGAATGATGAGGCTGGACTGTGACTGTGGATGTGCTTCACACACTGCCCAGTACCGCACACACATACTCTGAGCACAGCAGAATCACCAGACGCATGGCTCTGGAAGAGTCCAGGGACTCCATGGGCAAACCACCAGGTGGTCCTGGCTGAGCCTCGGCAGCGTGTGGGCACGTGGGAGCTGTGAATCCTCAGGGGTCTCTCTGTACAAGTTGTCACTCATGAGGCAGTGTGTGCTGACTCTGGGTCCCTGGCACCATGAAAGGACTAGGGGTGGGCACGTATGAGACCTCCCCTCACCAAAAAAACAGCTGCCGTGGAGTCGATTCCAACTCATGAAAACCCCATGGGTGTCAGAGTAAAACCACGCTCTGCAGGGTTTCAATGGCATTGACTTTTCAAAACTGGATTGCCAGGTCTTTCTTCCAAGGCACCTCTAGGTGGACTTGAGCCACCAATCTTTCCGTTAGCAGCTGAGTGCTTAACAGTTTGCACTATCCCGGGATTCCCCCTGCTCACCAGGGGACTCCTGTTTCCTGGGGCATCTTTAGTGAAAAGACAGAGAAAAGAGATATTGAGGGCTGAATTTTGAGCTGCCGGAGGGAGTTCAGGAACTTCGTTTTTAGCTTCAGTCACCCATTTCCCAGCCCCACACTCCAGTCTGCAGCCTCCTCCTGGTCAGGAGCATCCACGTGTCCGTCTGTAAGTCTCCTCCCACCGAGACGCTCCC
The DNA here is from genome assembly GCF_000243295.1 of Trichechus manatus latirostris. Lineage (NCBI taxonomy): Eukaryota > Metazoa > Chordata > Mammalia > Sirenia > Trichechidae > Trichechus > Trichechus manatus. The sequence goes on along the minus strand of NW_004444067.1, from coordinate 3,024,222 downwards.
AGCTGTCGGCTCACATCTCCTCTTTGGGCTGCACTGTGCTCCGTTACCAGGACAAAGTTGCTCCTTCTAACACCCGCTGGGCCCTCAGTAAGACCTGCAGAGGCTCACACCGACAAAGTGAAAATCCAGTCCAAGAAGAAACGGAGCATGACGCTGTTATCTATCGGCCGTTTCATCCTGCTAAGCCCACACTTGGGTCCGGGGGTGACAAGAAGGGGCCAGTCTTTGGTCAAAGGTGGTGGAGTCTGTGTGAAAGGGTCTACGGGCTCCCCTCCGCTCTGTGACTCCCCAGCCTGTGAGCTCACTGTCCACAGGAAACCCACAACTACTGGTGGAAGGACCATAAAGTCAGTCACCTCCGTGCATCAGTGTTTTCAGAAACACATTTCCCTCAAGCCGGAGGAAGGAGGTCTTATACTTCCAGGCAGCTGGCAAGCTTGCTAATAAGCCCATTTCTATGGAAATGGGTTCATAACTATTAATTTTGCCTGCTCCTGATCTATTCTTGATAAGCTTTTCAGATTTAGAAAAGTGCTCCATGACGCTCTCGGTTTAATAACTACCAGCTGCCTTTGAGGAATCGGGATCGCTGTTTCAGCCACGAGATATTCACGAGACATTTTCTGTGGGGTAGAGGTGTATGTGTGTGAGTGTGAGTGTGTGTGTGAGAGAGAGCAGGTGTGAGTGCGTGAATGTCAGTGTGTGTGAATGGGTGTGAGTATGAGTGTGTGGGGGAGTGAGAGCGTGTAGGAGCGTGTGTGTATTGTGAGTGTATGTGCAGATGTGAATATGTGTGGAGTGTGTGTGTGTGTGTGTGCATGAGTGTGTGTGTGCACGAGTGTGGAGTGTGTGTGTATGTGTGGAGTATGTGTGTGTGTGCATGAGTGTGTGTGCACGAGTGAGTGTGGAGTGTGTGTATATGTGTGGAGTATGTGTGTGTGTGCATGAGTGTGTGTGCACGAGTGAGCGTGGAGTGTGTGTATGTGTGTGTGTGTGTGTGCATGAGTGTGTGTGCACGAGTGAGTGTGGAGTGTGTGTATGTGTGTGTGTGTGTGCATGAGTATGTGCATAAGTGTGTGTGCAGTGCGTGTGTATAGAGGGAGGGATGAGACATGAAGTGGCCACACCAAGCGGCTGTTTCTCCCCTCAAGCTGGAGCACACAGCCTCCTTCCAAAATGACCTGCTTCCCAGAAACCCTGTTTCCCGTGAAAATCTCACCTTTGAGAAAAGCTGAGCCTCCTTCCCTGGCCCCCTGGCCCCTTCCCCTCGGGAGGTGGGGCTGAGACAACCTGTCTGCCCCATGTGGCTGATGCTCAGACAGTCCACAAGAAGGAGAAGCAGCAGGGAGAGGGCTGGTGGCCAACCCTCGTTCCGGGGACTAGATGAGGCATTTCTTAGCACATGGCTGGCAGTGACAGTAATGGTTGTTTTGTGGGGGGATGGAGAGAGAGCCTAAAGCTTCCCCTGTCCTTCAGCAATTTGCATCACTTGCAAGATTACTTTTCTCCCCATGAACTTCTAGATGGTCCTGAGCTACCAGGCTGAGACGGTGACGCTCTCCCCACAGAGGTTTTCCTGGAAATGGGGCAAGAGGGGCTGCCCCTGGTCTCCGGGCCTCGGTTTTTTCTTAAGCGCCTTTTTCCCAGGCATTAACTTAAAAGATGACCGAAAAGCACGGTAAATACGGAACGATGCCGACGCCAGACACATGCCCTCAGAGCAGGATTTGCTGACAACTCACAGCAAACACACTCTGAGACTGAACTTCTGACTCCCCCTCCAGATGACTAACTCCCCGAGGACAAAGACGTCTGGATTGTTCCCTGCTCTGTCTGTAGCAGCTGGCATGGGGCCGGACAAATTGTAGGAATTCAACCAGTATTTGTTTAACTCATTGAACATACTCAAAAGACCCAGCAGGGCACCCTGTGAAATTCTAAAGGGTGTCATTTGCATTCTGGGAGACAAGGAGCTACCATTCCTGGGTCTTGAGCCATATTCTCATGCCTGCTGGTAAGTATACGGACACACTCTTTGCTTCCAGAAGACACATCTGTCTCCACAACTAGTTCTTCAAAGGTAGAACCTGTGACGACACCATAGTCACTCCGAGAACTTACTACATTTATCTCACTACAGTGCTTCGCAGTAGAGTAACTTTCCCAGTAACATTTACCAAGCACCTACTATGGCAGGGGAGCAGTGGTCATTCAGTGGTAGAATTCTCTCCTTCCTTGCAGGAGACCCAGGCTCAATTCCCAGCCATGCACCTCAAGTGTAGCCACTACCCATCTGTCGCTGGAGGCTTGCGTGTTGCCGTGTTGTTCAACAGGTTGGAGAGGAGCTTCCAGACTGAGATGGACTAGAAAGAAAGGCCTGGTGATCTACTGCCAAAAAAATCAGCCCATGAAAACCCTGTGGATCCCAAGGGTCAGATCCATTGCGCATGGGGTCACCATGAGTCAGGGGCCAGTTGGATGTCAGCTAACAACAACAACAACATATTATTTTCTAGACTTTTCTTTAATCAGAAAATATTTTACTTAAAAATAGAAAGCTACTATCTCCAACTCTCTCATGTTTGGTGCATTCTGCTCTTGTTCAAATCTCGAATACATATTTCTGGAGTATAAATGCTCCAGTGGAAACCCTGGTGGCACAGCGGTTAAGAGCTATGGCTGCTAACCAAAAGGTCAGTAGTCTGAATCCACCAGGCGCTCCTTGGAAACTCTATGGTGCAGTTCTACTTCGTCCTATAGGGTCACTATGAGTCGGAATCAACTCGATGACAATGGGTTTAAATGTTCCAAGAAACTCTCCATCTGACTCCTAAATGGGCTCATAACAATTAAGCCAACCCATCGCGCTATCTGCCAACCACAGGAAAATGATCTTCTATTCTCTTTCTTTTTCTGTTTTAAGATTTTTAAAAGTACCTTGCAGACTGGTAGGTGTGACCTTATTTTTGCTTACCAACACTTTCCAGAGCAGTAAACAATAAATCTTGGTAACAAGCAAACACTGGAGGCACCTCCGCTTTCTCAGCTGCCAAATCCACGACTATTCCTCACACTAACAACTCGCCCTCACTTCCAGTTTATCTGATTTTATCAGCATCACCGTGACAAGCCCGGAGACAGCTAAGACAATTGCCACAATTATTTTTTCCCCTCTGCCTCTATCTTTCTGACAACATCCCAAAACTCTTCCTGGAAATGAGAGCTCAGAAATCACTGACTCCCAAAATACACCTTGTAGTAGTGGCCCCTCTCTCTGTTTCCTCCTCTTCCCAACCTTGAGGAAAACGTCTGTGATATAATAGGACTTATGGAACCCATTTCTATTTAGGTCTCCTTAAAGAAGAAAGACAAACCCAGGCTGACAAAGGAAACAGCATCCCAACCTCTGGGCACAGACACGGTGGATGGGGCATTGGATCTTGTTAACTCTCCCCAAGGTTCCTGGGGTGGACATTCGTGGCTTGGCCAGAGAGTGCAGCTGGGAATTTGCATTTTGGTGCGTCACATGCTGTCAATTTTTAAATAAAACATTCCCAGGATTCAAAAAGTATAAAAGAAGGCAGCAGTAGAAAGTCTTCCTTCCATTGCTCTCTCTCAGATTCCCAATTCCTCTTCCCCAAAACCAACCAAAGTTATTGTTAGTTTTCTTACTATGCCTCTAAAGATATTTTGGAGTCCCTGGTGCAAACAGTTAAAACGCTTGGCTGCTAACCAAAAGGTTGGAGGTTCAAGTCCACGCAGAGGTGCCTTGGAAGAAAGGCGTGGAGATCTATTTCCAAAAAATCAGCCATTGAAAACCCTATGGAGCACAGTTCTACTCTGATGCACAGGGGGTCACCAAGAGTTGGGGTTGACTCCACAGTACCTGGGATGGGATGGGAGAGATATTCCATGCATCTACATGCATGAACACGTGTGATCTTTGCCATGTGTATACACAAATGGCGCACACTATATGTTCTGCTCTACAACTAGAACGTGTGGTCTCTCATCATTTGTCTCACTGACAATGGAATGTTCCGGCCTAGAAATAACAGAACCAGTCACATGGCCCCATCTGAACCACAGACCAGCAAGGACAATCCTCTTGCACGCACGAAAGGTCAGTGGTGAACAGTGCTCATGGCTACAACATGAGGAAACCTTGGCTCAGGCAAGTCACACAGGTACCAAGAGCAGCAGCCAGGATCCCCACCTGCCTGATTCCAGTGCCCATGTTGGGTAGAGACTACATGTAACCCTCTTTCATTTATTTGTGCATGCACACTGAATTAGAGCTTACGTCCTGGTGGTGTAGTGGTTAAGAGGCTGGCTGCTAACCAAAAGGTCGGCAGTTCAAATCCACCAGCCGCTCTTTGCAAACCCCATGGGGCGTTCTACTCTGTCCTATACAGTTGGTGTGAGTCAGAATCGACTAGATGACAGTGGGCTTTTTTTTTTTCCTACTTCCCAGCCCTGCGCCACATCTGAACCAATAAGGAACATCATGATAAATAGAGAAAAGATAGAAGTTATCAAGCATGTCATTTTACTTGGAGATCCACAATCAACAGCCATGGAAGCAGCAGTCAAGAAATCAAACAATGCATTGCACTGGGCAAATCTGCTGCAAAAGACCTCCTGAAAGTGTTCAAAAGCAAAGATGTCACTTTAAGGACTAAAGTGTGCCTGACCCAAGCCATGGTGTTTTCAATTGCCTCATATGAATGAGAAAGCTGGGCAAAGAATAAGTAAGATGGAAGAATTGACACCTTTGAATTATCGGGTTGACGAAGAATACTGAATATACCACGGATTGCCAAAAGAACGAACAAATCCATCTTGGAAGAATTACAACCAGAATGCTCCTTAGAAGCAACGATGGCAAGACTTCGTCTCACATACTTTGAACATGTTATCAGGAGGGATCAGTCCCTGGAGAAGGACATCATGCTTGGTAAAGTAAAGCGTTAGCAAAAAAGAGGAAGACCCTCAACAAGATGGATTGGCGCAGTGGCTGCGACAATGGGCTCAAGCATAACAACGATTGCGAGGATGGTGCAGGACCAGGCAGTGTTTCATTCTGTTGTACATGGGGTCGCTATGAGTTGGAACTAACTCAACAGCACCTAACAATAATAACAACATTACTCTCCTGATATTTCCCATCTTTTCTTTCATTGTGAGCATATCTTCCTTAATGTCTATAAGCATAGTTAGAATTCCTGCTTTATAATCTTACTATGCTAATGCCATCATCTGGGTCATCTTTGGCTGAATCTCCATTGATTATTTTTTCTCATGAGTATGAGTCTCATTTACTTGTTTCTTCTTACGTCAAGTAATTTTGGATCATATCCTGGACACTATGAATGATACATTGTAGGAACTCTAGATTATGTTATGTATCTTGAAGAATGTTTTTTTGTTTTTGTTTTTGATTAAGTAGGCAGTTAATCTGGGCTTCTTGGGGTCTACACAATGTGTGTGGTTCACGGGTCAGTCAGCGATATGGGAAGAGTTTATACACAGAAGTTTGGGGGCTCCCCCGTCATGGATTGAATTAGGTCCCCCAAAAAATATGTGTATCAATTTGGCTGGGCCATGATTCCTGGTATTGTATGATGTTCTTATATGTTGTAAATCCTGCCTCTATGATGTTAATGAGGGAGGATGGGTGGCAGTTGTGTTAGTAAGGCAGGACTCAATCTACAAGATTGGATTGTGTCCTGAGGCAATCTCTTGAGATATAAAAGAGAGAAGTGAGCAGAGACACAGGGGGACCTCATACCACCAAGAAAGCAGTGCCAAGAGCCTGGGGTCCCTGTGCAGAGAAGCTCATAGTCCAGGGGAACACTGATGAGAAGGCCGACAGAAAAAGCCTTCCCCTGGAGCTGATGCCCTGAGTTTGGACTTTTAGCCTACTTTACTGTGAAGAAATAAATCTGTCTTTGTTAAAGCCATCCACTTGTGGTATTTCTCTTGTAGCAGCACTAGATGACTAATACATCCCCTCTCTGGATCTTTCTTTTCCAGGATTCTCTCCTCACTTTCCAGTGGTTGCAGTTGCCCCAGGCTCTGTCCTCTGGCTCTTCAAGCCAGTAAGACTATGGATTTTCTGAGTTTCGGCTTCCCTGTGCAGTGAACACTGTGGTCTTACATCAGTCTGTAAGTCATAAAATAGGAAACTCACATACTATTGTTCCCTGTTTCCAAGTGTCTGCTTCTTCCGGTCACTGTCTACATCCTTTGGGTAACTGACTTTGCGTTTTCTCCAGAGTTTATACTTGTTGTAGATCTATGGATCTATGAGAGTGCTAGCATGACAGGAGCTCCTCAGCCATTACTGGCAGAGGAAGCACTGATGCTAATGTTTTGAAAGCAGATACTGTTCATGGTGGAGCCCTGATGGCACATTGGTTAAGAGCTACAGCTGCTAACTAAAAGGTCAGCAGTTCAAATCCCCCAGCCGCTCCCTGGAAACCCTATGGGACAGTTCTACTCTGTCCTATAGGGTCACTATGAGTTGGAATCGACTTGACAGCTGTGGGTTTGGTTTTTTGTTTTTTACTGTTCATGGGCTGGATAATAAGTTAGGACAATGAAGGCAGCTTTTCTAAGGAGTATCACAAATGATGGTGATTATTAGCTTCTTCTAAGGAGGTAAAGCATCCACCTCTGATTCAATCACTTCCAAAGCTCACGACACCTCAGAATCACCACTAATTATCTGAAGCCAAAAGAGCCGTGAAATAAATAAATAAATAAAAATGAGAGCTAGACAGAGAGACCAGACAGACACTCTGAGGTATTCAAAAATAAGCCCAAACAGAATCTTTAACCTCATTAACTTTGAAATTTAGCAGAGTTAAGAGAACCCCACAAATAGATTGACATTCTAATGCCATTTGGTTCAAAATCAGATTAGAATTCTTGTAACCTTCACTTTACCTGGCAGCTCTTCAATGTCAGCTGAGCAGAAATTCAATGAAAGGGATTTGCAGGCTCCTGTAATCCCAAGGTGTGTAAATCTCCCTAAGCGACAAGCTCCCCTTCAGGAAACAGGAACTCTCCTGTCTCCAGTTAATTAAAAGGCAACGATTCCATCACATCTCCTTCTTGGCCCACTGTATTAATTACAACAGCGTCAAAATCTTTCTTATAGGCCAATTACTCTAAAATAATTAGGTCTTAAGTCAACCACAGTTAGAAAGTATTGCATGCACTTGACTTCTCTAACTTCTCCTTTTCTATTCAAGCCCTCCTGAAAGTCTTCACATGGAATTATGCTGTACTTATCCAACCAACCACCACCAACCAGCTGCTGTTGAATTGACTCCTGACTCTGACTCACGGCACCTCCATGGGTATCAGAGTAGAACTGTGCTCCATGGGTTTCTAACGGATCATTTTTTACAAGTAGATTGCTAGGCATTTCTTCCAAGGTGCCTCTGGGTGGACTCAAACCTCCAACCTTTCAGTCAGCATCCGAGTGTGGTACCCATATGCACTGCCCAGGGACTCCTCCCATACTTATACCCACCATATACTGACTGGGAGAGACTGATAATTTTTCTGGAGGAGCAAGTACGAACCAGACTTCTGCATGAAATAATGGGAAACGGTGGTAAAAAGCTGCATATTTCTCCTTTGTCTTACAAGGCTGTTCAGACACGCAGTGACTTGACGCAAAGATGGCCCAGGACAGGGAATGGCTCTGCATACGTTACTTGAGTAACGGTTTCTCTGGGCTCCGGGGAAGGGGACATTGAGTTCACACAGGGTTCAGGCACTAGCATTGAACATGCCCAATGCTCACTTCACATCACTTTCACAAACGGGCCCACTGGTGCATGTTCTCAAGGAGTGAAAAGGATTCCAGATAATGGTGAGAGTCGGTGCCAGGTCAGCCCCTCGGAGGATGAAGACCACTAACTGGCCTCAAACAATAGAATGAGAGGTGACACCTGCCCTGATGGCTGAGCCAGCTGTACTAATGACGGGTTGTGTGGCCGTGAGGTGGCCATTCCGCTAGCTGATCTTTGACATCATGTGGATGTCCCCCGCACACCCGCCACCCCCGGGGGGGGCCAAGAGCATGCTGGGAACACACGGCCCAGACTGGGGGCCATTTCGGTCCCAGGCCTGACATCCAAGCAAACAGCAAATTCCTGCTTCAGCTCTGAAACCTCAAGGTCACTGCCTGCAAAGCCACTTTCTTTGAAAATGCCGTTCGGTCTTAAGGTAGTAATGTGTCCCCTCTCTGTGATCCAGGCTGGCTGACTCACCCTAATGAGAGATGCTAGGAATCTGGGGACCACATTTCTGAACTCAGGATTGGAACATGTGGTCCAAGGGACAGAATAATTGAAGTTAGCACTGTCCCAAAATTTCGAGGTCGGCATGCCTAAGAAGACATAAAAAGATGCGGGAGATACAGTTGTCTCTACCCAGGCTCCAATTCTGCCAGTGTGCCAACAAACGTACATTCTCTGGCTGAGTCTACAAGTTCTGGATTATAACTTTCTTGTTCAAACATTCCATAAAATATGTTTCAGCATCTACCTACATGCATGAGTGTATGTGTGTGCACGAATGCATACATGTACGTATGAAGTGTTGTGTGCATGTGGGTGCTTGAGTGCTTGTGTGTGTGTGTATGTACGTGAACATAAGTGCACGTGTGTATAGGAAAACTTACTACCACCAGGAATCCATGGGTGGCGCAAACTGTTAAGCGCTCAGCTACTAACTGAAAGGTTGGTGGTTCGAATTCACCCAGAGTTGCCCCAGAAGATAGGCCTGGTGATCTGCTTCTGAATGGTTGCAGCCACTGAAAACCCTATGGAGCACAGTTCTTCTCCAAAACACACGGGGTCTCCACAAGTCAGAACCGACTCAGTGGCAACTAGTTTACCAGGCGCCAAACTCTCTTCTCAGCACCGGCATACAGCTGTGAGCAAGAGCGAGGAGGTTCCAGCTCTCCTGGAGTTTATATCCTAGTAGAAGGAAACAATTAACAAGCAAATGAAAAATGAATAGGGCAATAATTAAACTGAGAGCGTGGTAGTCGCTGGTTGTCCTTGTGTGCCATCGAGTCAGTTCTAACTCATAGCGACCCTATAGGACAGAGTAGAACTACCCCATAGAGTTTCCCAAGCTGCAATCTTTATGGTAGGAGATCGCCAGGCCTTTCTCCTGTGGAGCTGCCGGGTGGGTTTGAACTGTTGACCTTCCGGTTAGCAACCGAGCACTTAGCCGCTGCACCACCAGGGCTCCTTCAATACTTCTAGCACAGGAGAGTATTGCATTGTGACCTGCGTGAGGGTGGGTGGAGCCAGGTGACTAGTTCTTGCCAACACCCTATAAGCAGAAGTTTTGTGTCTCACTTCCCGGCAAGAGTATTTAAGTCCTAGTGCGAGGTTCCCTTTCCCCGTGCCAAGGCACCAGCAACATTCAAGACGGGCTGTTCTGTTGGCCACCTGAGAGATGTTGGTGATTGGGGTACCCCAGCTAAACCTCGATGGCATCATACTGTGAGAAGGAAACCTTTGCTGTTTTAAACCATGGCAATTTGGGGGTTGTCTGTTATCAAGCATAAACGGACTGATACAGAGCCACGCAGAGATGAAGATACAAGAAGGGAAAGTGATGGGGAGGGGAAGTTACAGGTAAAGCCGTAAAATGAGGACTCTCTGAGGAAGTGATGCTGGACAGCTCAGCAATGGGGGGACAAGGATCAGTGTTGCAGACAAGGGGAACAGCAAGGCAAAGGCCTTGAGGTGGTTGGGATTTTTTTTGCTTTTAATATACACTAATAGCCAACCAGATGGATTCAGTCTCTGAAGCCAGAGGGTCACACGTGCAGCTGGTCTCTGGAAAGTCCTGGCCCTGGCTGGGATGGCATGAGTTTTATAATAAGGGCCTGTCTCGCTCCTGACTGGTTCTCTGCTGGAAAAGCAGCCTATGGAAGTGGCTGCAGGTGGCCTACAGCATGGCCACCTGTCCACCTTCTGCCCCCTGTGAGTCTGTGCAGGTATCTGCGTGTGTAGGTGACAGTGTGTGCATAAGTGTATGCGTGAGTGTTGCAGTGTGTGTGCATGCATGCATGCGCATGAGTGTATTATGTGCCCGTGTGCATGCACGTACATGTGATGCTTGTGTGTCATGAGTGTACTGTGTGTGTACACGTGCATGTGTGTACGCATGAATGTATGTGTGTACATGAATGCATATGTGTATGTATGAGGTATTGTGAGCATGTTTATGCATGTGGGTGCACGAATGCTTGCGTGCATGCGTGTGTGCGTGAACATAAGTGCATGTGTGTGTAGGAAAACTTACTACCACCTAGAAGGACTAAAGGGTATCTTGTGCATTGCAAGGTGGGGAAAGATCAACACAGCAGTGTCTCCTGTGGAAGCTACCAGTTGAAATAGGTTTCTTCTGTGGGCCTTTGAATATGACAACTTGACCTGTTTACAGAGGGGACTCTGAGCTGTAGAATGTAAGCTTTCGGCATGTGAAGAGCACCCACCTGAGAGTGAAGGCAGGCAGAGAATACAGCTGAGTCATGGAGGCAGAGAGGAGGGGAAGGACCCGGTCAGAGACACCCCTGTTCCAGCCAACTAGCCAGATCCAGCCCTGGACAGCCGGGTCCTTGGGCCAAAGCGTTATCACTGATGTGCCTGTGAGCTAATTTAAGCTTCTACAGCTTGCATCTAAAATGCTGATATACTGATATGACAGCATTAAAATCTATCATGAGGTGGAGGTGCAGTATTTTACAATGCACCAGTGGCATTATTTTACTTGCCTTGTAATTTCAGCTGTGGTGACTCACACTGGCATTTAACCGTATTTCAATCGATATATGGGGAGAGCCAAACAGAACCATCAATCAGAATCAAGCGCCAGGCAAGCCTCCTTTCTTGAAGCGTCTCTCCCATGGGCAGCCCAGTCTTTCCAGAAAATTGACCCAAATGCCAAAACAAAATCTCCCTGAAATGGCCAAATTACAAACACTTACCATCACACGTCCCCCAAAGCCATTCTCCAAGCTCGTGTTTTAAATCCAGGAAGGCTATTTTCCAATTTTTTTTTTTTTTTTGTCTGTTACAAAAACTGGAGCTAAGTGGCTGACATCCCACCATAGTTCAACCAAGTGAAGAAATACAGAGTTAAAAGAAATGTGATTTCAGGAGGACACGGGCATTGGGTTGTTACAGCTTAAATGAATTAAGCCCCCTTAGCAGCCTCTCAACCATCTTGCACATTAAGTGTTCACAGGAATTCCTTGAAGCCACGGCAGTAAGGAATTAAATTTTTTTTAAAGATCTTTATAATAGAAGACCATAAACTGTCACCAAAAGAACACTCAATGTCCTTCCAGGCCCAGCATCATTCAGAGTGTCTTAGTCCCGAGCACGTGATATCCTAGTGCACATGTGATATCCCAGGGGCCTCGGCAGGGGCCTCGTGCCAAGAAGAGATGGCCAAGCACAGGTGTTTCTGCCCATGGCTGGCAGAATGAAGTCCAAGGATGAATCAGCATGGTCCCAGCAGAAAAGAGGATTACACTCACAGCGGTTTAGTAGAAAAGAATGTGATGAAGGCATATTTACGGAGGTGTACGATGGGATAAGAGAACTAAGGAGGGACGTTGAGGCACTCAGACACTAGCAACAGCAGAAAGCTGTTACCGCCCCTGGGTCTGAAGGGCCAAGTTTGGGGAACTGCGTCCGAGCAAAGCCGCAGCCCATGTCTGTCTCCCCTTTCACCTCAGCGTCAGAGACAAGTCCACCCTTGTGCTTCCAGTCATCAGATGTACCTGATTAGCTGTCCAAAAGGCTTGAAGCAGCATCTGGAGGATGCTGCAAAGAGCCCGCGAACAAAATCTAACCAGATGCCGCTGTTCGGTTGTCAGGAGACAGAGGAAGACAGAGCTGTCGTAATTAACTGACCGGATCACCAATTGCACAAACGCGTCATAACGACCCGTTCTGCTCTCCAGGCCTGAGATGGTGGGCGGGTAGGAGGCAGGCAGAGTCCACCGAACGCAGAGACCTGTGACCACTTCTGCTCCAGAGAATCATCAATCCTCCTTGATTAAATTTTCTCCTCTTCCTGTAGTCATTACTGGGTGTCACTGACTCACAGTGACCCCAGGAGACAGAGCATAACTGTCCCCCTAGAGTTTTCTAGGCTGTCATCTTCATGGGAGCAGACTGTCAGGTCTTTTCTCCCATGGAGCTGCTGGTGGGTTCAAAATGCCAACCTTTCAGTTAGCAGCCAAGAGCTTAACCATCGCACCACCAGATAACATCCTGAAAGTCCAACTTATTACCTTGGCTTAATAGCCATTCAGATAGCTGTTTCTGTCTCACCCCTGTTTCCCAGAGAAAGATACTGGCCTTTCCATTGCTGCTCATTAAAGGTGGTCTGCTTTAAATATTGTGTTTATAACACCTATGGAGTCCATGCAAACAGTTAACGCTCTCAGCTTATAAATGAAAAGCTAGAGGTTAAAGTACACCTAGAAGGGCTGCAGAGGAAAGGTCTGGCAATCAACTTCTGGAAAATCAGTCATTGAAAACCTTATGGAGCACAGTTCTTCTCTGACACACATGGGGTCACCATGAGTCAGAACTGACTTGACAGCAACTGGTTGGCTGGTTGAGCATCCAAAGTGGCTGCAGGTCAAACCGAAGAAGAAGACCCCCAGTTGCTGATGCACAGAGAAGACTGCCTGCATCTCCTTCCAGTGTCAGGCTGCGAGGTTGTATCAAACAAGCAAATGCTGATTGATCCACCAAGCCAGTGGGCTGTTCAGCACCTGACTAATGGGACTGAGATCCATGGCTTCACATGGGCCAGTGGCCAATCACTGCCAAATATCTCTCCCTGCTGGGATTCTCTGGCATAAGAGCAACCACACCAGGGAGGAGGAAGAGTACAAGTTGAGATGCAGGTCCAACAGCACACGGACAGTGCTGTCTGCATCTGTGGTGGACACTATGACGAGGCTGAGCCAGATCATCCTTGGTAAGGCATGGCCTTGAGGGGAGTTTGGCTGATGTAGGCCCTGCCAGCTCGGGGTCTGTGATGGTTCAGACAGCCTGCCTGGGTTCTTCTTTACCTTAGAAGGGTTTTCTATTAGCCATTTTTTCCTGCATAAAAAATTATACCCAAGCTTAGCAGATTAAAACAGTTAACATTTATTATCCCACTGTTTCTGTGGGTCAGAAATTTGGAGAAGCTTAGCTGAGTGGTTCTGAATCAGGGACCCTCATAAAGTTGCAGTCAAGATGTCAGTTGGGGATGACATCCAAAGGCTTGACTAGGGCTGGAGGACCCAAGATGGCTCCCTCACATGGCTGTTGGCAGGAGGCCTCAGTTCCTCACCACATGGGTCTCTCCACAGCACTGCTTGAGTGTCCTCACAACATGGAAGCCAGCTTCCCCAACAAGATCCAAAAGAGGGCAAAAAGGAAGACACAACGCTTTTCATGACCTTGTCTCTGAGTTCTCGCAACATCACTTCCACCATATTGTATTCATTAGAAGCGAGTCGCTAAATCCAGCACACACTCAAGGGGAGAGGAATTAATAAGCTCCACTTCTTGAAGGGAGAAATATCAAGAGATTTTGTGTATCTATTTTAAAACGACCACAGGCCTACTGAGCAAACATCAATATGAGATGAGTTTGGAACTTTAAAATTAGACACTCTTGGGTTTGAATCCCCATTCTGTCATTCAGTTTCTGTTTGACCTTAGGTGTAACCTCCTCACACCTCAGTTTCCTCATCCGTAAATTAGGATAAGAATACCCACATCACCTAGTTATTGTGAGGATTTAATGAGATAATGTATGGCAAATAGTAATAATTCAATTCATCATTATTATTTTAATCACTAACAAAAGTATAGGGAAAACATTTAGCATTCTTTGCAGTTAATCTTTGGTGTAACCCACCCAAAGTAACAAAAACACCATACCCACTGCCAGCGAGTCAGTTCCAACTTATGGCCACCTCATGTGTGTCAGAGTACAACTGTGCTCCGTAGGATTTTTCAATGGCTGATTTTTCAGAAGTAAATCACCAGGCCTTTCTTCCAAGGCACCTCTAGGTGGGCTCCAACCTCCAACCTTTCAGTTAGCAGCTGAGCGCTTAACCGTTTGCATCACTTAGGGATTCTACAGGTGGAATTTATACAGCTAAACTATGTATTTATAATTGATATATTTATAGGGCCATCAGGATTGGAGGAAGACTCATTAACAACCTGTGATATGCAGATGTCACAACCCTGCTTGCTGAAAGTGAAGAGGACTTGAAGCACTTACTGATGAAGATCAAAAACTACAGCCTTCAGTATGGATTACACTTCAGCATAAAGAAAACAAAAGTCCTTACAACTGGACCAATGAGCAACATCATGATAAACGGAGGAAAGATCGAAGTTGTCAAGGATTTTATTTTACTTGGATCCACAATCAACACCCATGGAAGCAGCAGTCGAGAAATCAAAGGACACATTGCATTGGGCAAATCTTCTGCAAAAGACCTCTTCAAAGTATTGAAAAGCAAAGATGTCACCTTGAAGACTAAGGTGCGCCTGACTCAAGCCATGGTATTTTCAATTGCATCATATATGCATGCGAAAGCTGGATAATAAATAAGAAAGACTAAAGAAGAATTGATGCCTTTAAGTTATGGTATTGGTGAAGAATATTGAATAGACCATGGACTGCCAAAAGAATGAACAAATCTGTCCTGAAGAAGTACAACCAGAATGCTCCTTAGAAGGAAGGGTGGTGAGACTACTATTACATACTTCGGACATGCTGTCAGGAGGGATCAGTCCCTGAGGAGGACATCATGCTTGGTAAAGCACAAGGTCAGTGAAAAGGAGGAAGATCCTCAATGAGATGGATTGACACAGTGGCTGCAACAACGGGCTCAAGCATAATAACGATCGTAAGGACGGCACAGGACCGGGTAGTGCTTCCTTCTGTGGTGCACGGAGTCGCTGTAAGTCGGAACCGACTTGACTGCACCTAACAACAACAACATAGCTAAAAATAGATGATGTTTTTGTTTTCAATTTATAACCAGTAAGTTTTGAATAGTGTCCCGTAAATAACAAGGTGAAACAAGGTCATTGGCATCACCAAGGCATTCTGAGTTGCACTATGACCCAACGAATGTTCCAAAATTCAGAGAAGTTTATAGGTAGATTCTGTGTCCAAAAAGTGTCAGGACCAATCGAAGGCTACACCTCAGTCCTCTTCCATCTAGGAACATTCAAGCTGGCATCAAAAATTCCAGCTTCTAATACCACACTTATACTAATAACATATACTTTTGCTGTATGCTAACTGTGTGACCTTGGACAAGTCACTCAACCTCTCTTAGCCTCAGTTTTCTCAACCATAAATGAAAGTACTGAATACATGACTTCTCATGTTCTGTCAAACTCCATCTCTGACTCCCTGAATTTATCTGCTCGTTACACCTGAGACTGGCTAATGAGGAAGTTCATGGAGGCAAACCCAGAGACAGTTAAAGGGATTGTTGCATATGGAAATAGTACCCCTAATCACAAATGTATCACTTTAGGGAAAAAACCTCTCAGGAGGTTTTTTCTCGGCTGCTAACTGAAAGGTCAGTGGTTGGAACCCACCAGCTGTTTGGTGGAGAAAAGACTTGGCAATCTGCTGCCGTAAAGATTAACCAAAAAAACTGTTGATGTTGAGTTGATTCCAACTTATGGCCTAGAAGACCCTATAGGGCATTTCTACTCTGCCCTGTAGGGTCGTTATGAGTCAGAATTGACTCAACAGCACACAACAACAATAATAACTTCTAATCTATATCAGTTAGGTTCTTCTGTGTAATAGACCATCCCAAAACATAGTGGCTATCCAGCAGCTGACTGTAGGCACAGGAGTGGGCCTAGCCAAGTTCAGAAAAAGCACTGCCCAGCTGAGCCTAGCCCAAACTGTACACCCAGATAATAATCTGCCACATACATGATTGTTATCATAGACAACTTTGCTTTGGGTTGATCTGTTACACGGCAAAAACTAACTGATACATAATCTTTGTGATTGATTTCTTTTTGCCTTGGCTAGACATTGAGTACAACATCGGAGCAGTGACGCTAATGGGCTTCCTTGTCGTTTCCCCAACTTTGATTTCCTATTAAGAATAAAGTTTATTTTAGAATTCTGGAACATACTGTCCACCAAGTTAAGAAAATTTCTTTCTATTCCTACTTTGCTAAGTTTTTGAATACATTAAGAACTAAAATAGAAACCATCCCCATTCCTTAAGCACTGAGCAGCCTTTTCCAGACAAATGAAAAGCTTCGAGCAGAACACTTTGGGAACATGTTGAGTCGCTTATAATGCAACAGGTAAGACCAAGACATGGAAGGCGCTTAAATGATAATACATGGCAACATAAAATCAAGTGATGGACACCAAAGGTATCAACTCAAGTTCAACAGAAGTTTAGAGAAGAATTTGAGCTTGGCTTTAAAAATAAAATAAGAACCATTCAGGCAAAAGCATAGCAAGGGACAAAGAGCATAAGGGTAGAACATGGCAACACATGCTTGATAACTGTATCAAGGCAATACCGTATGTTCACCTCAACCATTTCTTCTTCCCGGGCACAGAGGAAGCCTACATCTCCTAGCAGCCTTGAAGTCATGTGTCTGCATACTAGCCAATGAAATGTGGTTAGAGGTAGGCCACTTTTACGCCTGGCCTTTGAAAGCATCTGTGAGATCTTCCAGGGTTTCTATGGAAATGTCCAAGATAGATGACAACAAGCATGGTTTCCAGATGGCATGAGCACAGGACAGAAGCATCCAGGGTCCCTAATCACTACCCGGACTTAGCATCTTAGAGAAGAACTGCTTGGAAACCGCGCCCAAGCCTTACCGGACTGTGTGAAGCCACTGAGATACAGGAGATTTGTGACAGCAGCTAAGATTAATTACTCCAACTAACACAAGGAGCCATAGCAGGGTGATGCAGGCAACATGCTCGGCTGCTAACCAAAAGGTCACTGGTTCAAGTCCACCCAGAGGCACCTTGGAAGAAGGGCCTGGCAATCTACTTCCAAAAAATCAAGCCACTGAAAACCCTATAGAGTGCAGGTCTACTCTGATACACCTGATGTTGCCATGAGTGAATCAACCTTCTGGTAACTGTTTATATATGGAAGCAGCAGTCGAGAAATCAAAGGACACATTGCATTGGGCAAATCTTCTGCAAAAGACCTCTTCAAAGTATTGAAAAGCAAAGATGTCACCTTGAAGACTAAGGTGCGCCTGACTCAAGCCATGGTATTTTCAATTGCATCATATATGCATGCGAAAGCTGGATAATAAATAAGAAAGACTAAAGAAGAATTGATGCCTTTAAGTTATGGTATTGGTGAAGAATATTGAATAGACCATGGACTGCCAAAAGAATGAACAAATCTGTCCTGAAGAAGTACAACCAGAATGCTCCTTAGAAGGAAGGGTGGTGAGACTACTATTACATACTTCGGACATGCTGTCAGGAGGGATCAGTCCCTGAGGAGGACATCATGCTTGGTAAAGCACAAGGTCAGTGAAAAGGAGGAAGATCCTCAATGAGATGGATTGACACAGTGGCTGCAACAACGGGCTCAAGCATAATAACGATCGTAAGGACGGCACAGGACCGGGTAGTGCTTCCTTCTGTGGTGCACGGAGTCGCTGTAAGTCGGAACCGACTTGACTGCACCTAACAACAACAACATAGCTAAAAATAGATGATGTTTTTGTTTTCAATTTATAACCAGTAAGTTTTGAATAGTGTCCCGTAAATAACAAGGTGAAACAAGGTCATTGGCATCACCAAGGCATTCTGAGTTGCACTATGACCCAACGAATGTTCCAAAATTCAGAGAAGTTTATAGGTAGATTCTGTGTCCAAAAAGTGTCAGGACCAATCGAAGGCTACACCTCAGTCCTCTTCCATCTAGGAACATTCAAGCTGGCATCAAAAATTCCAGCTTCTAATACCACACTTATACTAATAACATATACTTTTGCTGTATGCTAACTGTGTGACCTTGGACAAGTCACTCAACCTCTCTTAGCCTCAGTTTTCTCAACCATAAATGAAAGTACTGAATACATGACTTCTCATGTTC
>NW_004444067.1:2995208-3005790 GCF_000243295.1 Trichechus manatus latirostris | reverse complement strand
ATCTAGTTAATGAATAACCCTCACCCTCCCTCCCCACCCTCGTAACCATCAAAGAATGTTTTCTTCTGTGTTTAAACCTTTTCTTGAGTTCTTATAGTAGTGGTCTTATACAATATTTGTCCTTCTGTGACTGACTAAATTCACTCAGCATAACGCCCTCCAGATTCCTCCATGACACGTAACAACTTCTAATCTGTATCAGTTGGGTTCTTCTGTGTAATAGATCATCCCAAAACATAATGGCTATCCAGCAGCTGACTGTATGCACAGGAGTGGGTAGAGTTCAAAGGCTTCAATGTCCCAGTGAATTCCTCAGGAACCAGCCACTCTGTGCTGTAGTCACTGGTCTATAGTTCTGACCTTCTACTTTCCATTTTCAAAGCCAGCCTGCGTTTCTGGAGCTAAGGAAGAGACAGCCCTATTGTATTTCCTGTGAAGAATGATGTCCTGCTGGAATCATCATACATCCACCCAGGCTGTGGAGTAACGGGGTGAGTGAGGATGTACGAAACAGTATTTCGAAGTAAAGGGTGGAGAACAGACTGAGGCTTTCTGTTCCCAAGCAAACAGAGCTTCAGCAGCCAGAGGTAACAGAATTCAGGCTTCCTTAGATTTTAACAACGCAGTGGTGGTTCAGTGGCAGAATTCTCGCCTGTCATGCGGGAGACCTGGGTTTGACTCCCAGTCAATGCACCTCATGCTCTTGTGTCATTATGACACTGAACAGGTCTCAGCAGAGCTTCCAAACTAAGATGGACTAGGAAGAAAGGCTTGGCAATCTACTTCTGAAGATCAGCCAGTAAAAACCCTATGGATCACAACAGAACATTGTCTGATCCCCATTCCGTCATGGGATTGGCACAAGACCAGGTAGTATTTTGTTCCTTTGTGTGTGGGGTTGCCATGAGTCGGGACCAACTTGATGACAGATAGCGACAACAACAAGTTTCCAACACAAATTAAAAATAAAAAAAACCTAACCACAGACCCAGAAGGGGAGCCAGGACATGCCACAGGACAGTGCCACAGGACAGTGCCACAGTGCTGCTCAGGACCCCCCACCTTCTCTGAGGTCTTCAGGTTGTTGGTTTCCTCTCAGTTCCCTTAACTTCAGCCAGGACAATAACACAAGTTTAGACCCATCAAGAATGACCCTGTCACAGGGAACATCTGGCTCAAGTGGCATAACACAGTTTATAAAGACAATGTTCTACATTCTACCTTGGTGAGTAGCGTCTGGGGTCTTAAAAGCCTGTGAGCAGCCATTTAAGATACTCCACTTGTCTAACCTCTTCAGGAGCAAGGGAGAATGAAGAGAACAAGACACAAGGAAAAGATTAGTCGAAAGGACTAATGGACCACAGCTACCACAGCCTCCACCAGACTGAGCCAGTACAGCAAGATGGTGCCCGGCTACCACCACTGACTGCTCTCACCAGGATCACAATACAGGGTCCTGGACAGAGCTGGAAAAGGATGTAGAACAGAATTCTAACTCACAAAAAAGACCAGATTTACCAGCCTGACAGACTGGAGAAGCCCCGAGAGTATGGCCCCTGGACACCCTTTCAGCTCAGTGGTGAAGCCTCTCCCGAAGTTCACCGTTTAGCCGGGGATTGGACAGCCTCATAAAACAAAACAGGACTAATGAGGCACAGCAGTCCAGAGACAAGGACTAGAAGTCAGGAGGGAACAGGAAAGCTGGTGATAGGGAACCCAAGGTTGAGAAAGGACAGTGTTGACATGTCATGGGGTTGTTAACCATTGTCATAGGGCAATATGTTTACTGACTGTTTAATGAGAAACTATTTGTTCTGCAAACCTTCATCTAAAGTACAATAAAATTTTTTTTAAAAAAAAAAAAAAAGAATGACCCCGTCACAAAGAGAGATCGTCATTAAATCCAGTAAAGATAATAAGTCAGGTCAGAAAACAAATTAGGATGGCCAGAAGTCATGCACATTTGTCTCTTGACGCTGGGAAATAGAAATTTAACAGTGACCCCAACCTCAGAGGGTTCTTACAGCACCTGAAAGCTTTATACTTAGAAGACAACATTGCTCGATGGCAAAATACTGTTTCACTGGAGTTTCAAGAGTAATCATCACAGCCCTTCCGGCCTCTGATATCAACTGTCAAAGCCTTCAAACAGTAAACCAAAATGCATTGAGAGCCCGTGTTCCTGCAGGCCCAGCATCCTTCACGTCTGCAGCAGACTGGTGTAAGACTAACCACCCTGTTCTAGTAAAATCGCAAAAGGATGTTTCTTGGTCAAACCATTCTGACTCGCCCAAGGTCATATGGCCAGCAAATGGCGGGGCCAAGATTTGATCCTAGGCAGTTAAACACCACAGTCCTCACTCATAAGCAGCACATCACAACACAATAGTGCACTAATAATCTAAGACCATGTAATAACGCAATAGAATAAAGCAGAGATCAAGCCTGATTTTCCATCCATGCCCTCTTCACTGAGAAATCATTCTAGCTGTCTCTTCACCAGCTTCTCATTGCTCAAATAATCTTTTTTTTTTAAAAACCTGGACAGGTCTTAGGACTCAGAGGAATGCAGCACGACCTAGTCACAGATGATGCTCCTTCCAGGGGCAATTTTATGACTCCCTGTACCACCACTACTCTTCTCACACCTGTCCTAAAACATGCACACACACCTGCATGCACACACACACACACACACACCCCTGTATGTGCACACACACCTGCATGCACACATACACACACACACTGCATGCACACACAGCTGCATGCACACACACACACACACACACACACACACACGTGCTATTTCTCTCCTGTCCTGGACAACTCTAATATACTTGCCAACACTTAAGTTGAATGGCAAGTGGACACTGTAGTTGAAAACCAGTAGGAAAAAAAAGATGGCTGTCCGTAGGGCTAAGGCTGGACCGGAATTGGTTCTTAGAACTGAAGATGGGGAGAAATGGAAGCTTAGAGAAACTCCATTTGCAGTGAGTGGAATGAGTCAAGAAGTCACAAGGTAGCTGTAGGGGGGTTTAACTGCAGCCCAACTTGCCTAATTTCATTGTATCTAACACTTAAAATTCAGATTGCGAAGCTCTTGCAGACTAGAATCAGGGCTGCTGGCTCACTCAATAAATGGAACCACAGTAACTTCCAAGAACTCTAAAATGGAGCTCAGGTACTGTTTTGGGTAAACGGATAGTAACACAATTCAATTTGACAGTTATTTCTTGAGTATCACTAAAATGCCAAGTATGAGGCATTGGTGGTAGGTTCAGTGGTAGAACTCTCACCTACCAAGTGGGAGACCTAGGTTCGATTCTTGGCCAATGCATGAGAACCCTATGGGTCACAACAGTCTGATCCACAATCTTTCATGGGAAGGGCACAGGACCAGGCAGGGTTTCTTTCCATTGTGCATGGGTTCGCCATGAATTGTGGGCTGACTCAACAACAGCTAACAATGACAACAAATGTCAAGTCCTAGTTTTGGTATAATAGGTAAGAAGATGAACTAGACCTAGTTTCAGTACTCCAAAAGCCACAAAGAAGGGAAGGGGATTTGTCCCAGCTAACTATATTATAGTGTGCTGATATTTCCAATGTACTGCTGCAACCTGCAATATGTAGATGACACAACCTTGCTTGCTGAAAGTGAAGAGGACTTGAAGCACTTACTGATAAAGATCAAAGACCACAGCCTTCAACATGGATTACACCTCAACATAAAGAAAACAAAAATCCTCACAAATGGACCAATAATTAACATCGTGATAATTGGAGAAAAGAATGAAGTTGTCAAGGATTTCATTTTACCTGTATCCACAATTAATGCCCATGGAAGCAGCAGTCAAGAAATCAAATGATGCACCGCACTGGGTAAGTCTGCTGCAAAAGACCTCTTTAAAGTTTTGAATACCAAAGATGTCACTTTAAGGACTAAGGTGCACCTGACCCAAGCCATGGTATTTTCAATCCCCTCATATACATGCAAAAGCTGGACAATGAATAAGGAAGACTGAAGAATTGTTGATGTGTTTGAATTATGGTGTTGGCAAAGAATATTGACATATCATGGACTGCCAGAAGAACAAACAAACCTGTCTTGGAAGAATCACGGCCAGAATGCCCGTTAGAGGCAAGGAGAGCAAGACTTCGTCTCACGTACTTGGACATGTTATCAGGAGGGACCAATCCCTGGAGAAGTATATCATATCTGATAAAGTACAGGGTTGGTGAAAAAGAGGAAGACTCTCAACAAGATGTACTGACACAGTGGCTGCAATGATGGGCTCAAACATAGCAACAACTGTGAGGATGGCACAGGATTGGGCAGTGTTTCGTTCTGTTATACATAGTGTTGCTATGAGTCAGAACCTACTCAACGGCACCTAACAATAATATTTCTAATAATAGTAATAATGTATGGGTAACACAAAAAACTGAGCAATTAATATGGTGGCAGAGGGCTGTGGAAGCAAAATGAGAATGTATAACGACAAGGAGAACTTTCCCAAGAGGAGAAAAGGAAGGACGAAATAACATGAAAAGCTGCTCGTTTTACCTTCTCACTTTGCAAGAGTCAAAAATGCGAGCATGCAATTAAAATAGACTATTTTTTAGAAATTCAATTAATCAGAGTGCTCAAGCTAGAGATAACCAGATTGATTTTCTGATTAAATGGGAACCAAAGAAGAAGCCTTTTGTTTCCTCTTTTAAGAATCATTTCTGGACAATACCCTGACATTACGTACCTTCTGGACTTAGAAAATGCAGTCGAGTAGCCTCAATGGATACTTTCCTTTCTGACCAAAGACCTTCCACAGTTTCAGAGCCACTATCCTGAGTTTCAAAATCAAAAGACACATTGCATTGGGAAAATCGGCTGCAAAAGACCTCTTTGAAGTGTTGAAAAGCAAAGATGTCACCTTGAAGACCAAGGTGCGCCTGACCCAAGCCATGGTGTTTTCATTTGCCTCGTACGTATGCGAAAGCTGGACGATGAGTAAGGAAGACCAAAGAAGAACTGACACCTTTGAACTGTGGTGTTGGCGAAGATTATTGAATATACCATGGACTGGCAAAAGAAGAAATAAATCTGTCTTGGAAGAAGTACAACCCGAATGCTCTTTAGAAGCAAGGATGGCGAGACTTTGTCTCACATACTTTGGACATGTAATCAGGAGGGACCAGTCCCTGGAGAAAGACATCATGCTTGGTAAAGTAGAGGGCCAGCAAAAAAGAGGAAGACTCTCAATGAGATAGACTGACACAGTGGCTGCAACAGTGGGCTCAAGCATAACAGAGATTGTGAGCATGGCGCAGGACCGGGCAGGGTTTCGTTTTGTTGCACATGGAGTTGCTATGAGTCAGAACTGACTTGACGGCACCTAACAACCACAACATCCTGAGATTCAACAGTGAATGAGTTAGGGATGTTTGATTGTAAGCAACAGACACTGACTGGATAACTCGAACAGAAAATGGATTTGTTCGAGGACACTGGATGGCGCACTGATTTAAGAAAAACTGAAAAACTAGGTCCGAGAAACAAGAGAGGCCAGGGCGACTCTGGGGACCTGGGTAACGTAACAAGCCAACAGCCTCACCAGTTCCACAAATGAAATGAATGCGCTCAGACTGTCTTTTCCAGCCTTGCATTAATCTACTCAAGAGTCAAAGTTCCTGGAGAAAGCATCTGATTGCCTGGCTAGCGGTCCTATCCCCACGCCTTGGTCAGTTCATGGTTGTTGTTGTTGTTAGGGGTCACTGGGCCGGTTCCGACTCGGCAACGCTATGTACCACAGAACGAAACACTGCCCGGTCCTGCGCCACGCTCACCCTGGCCCACCTAGCCATAACTCACTGGACCAGGGCAATATCTGACCCACGGAAACCAATCCACCGGCTGGCAAATAGCCAATCAGATTTTCTTTTGATAAACTGAACTTAAAGACATGAGATTGAGTGGTAAGTCAATATTAAGGGCATAAGTGTGAAGTGAGTTTCCAGAAATTCTTTCCTGTGAGGTTGGAAAATACCCTTGTCTTGACCTTCTTGAGGCCCAGTTATTCGACAGAACCTGTATTTCATGAGTTAACCCATCATCCTTCCAGTAAATTCCTTTTTGGCTCGTGCCTGGATGGCTATTCTTCTCAAAGCAACAGTTCCTATCCAGTTCAAGGTAAAAATTTCACCCAGACCTCAGCCAACAGGGAGCCAGGTACTAAGTAACCTGGTGTTTCTCTTTGCCAAAAAAAAACGATTAACAAGACCAAAATGTTTTAATCTATATTTTAAAAGGCACACATTTAAAAAATCCAAAATGTCCAGGTAAGAATGTCTGAGCTACACCAAAGGCCTTCACAGCTGATCAATAATAACTAAAGCTGCAAGCATGTAAGACTCCCCATGTCAAAAATACAGCAATTTTGCTTTAGAGAGGGGGGAGAAAAATAAGGTTCTTGGAAAACAATTTTCTGAGAAAGGCAATCAAGCGAAGGAAGAATTAACTCTCTTAGCTAAAAGATCCTTGAGAATTCCCTCTCATAAGAGAAAGGCTGGGCTGAGAGACAGAGAGAAAATGCACCATAAACCAGAATAATTGCATTACTTCACTGTCTGTGTGGCTCAGTTTCCTCCTGATCAATTCTTAAAATTATAAGATCGGTTTCGAGCTGGAATCTTTTCATCATCCATTCAGACACCTCTAAGCGAAAGTGAAATATTCTGTGCTCTAAAAAAGGCATATGCATCCAGGTTAGATTCAAACCCGGTGAGCAGGGAAGGGTTCGGGCGATTAAGATGTAAATTGCCGGTTGTCAAGGGGTTGATGAGAGCCTGGGTCTGAGAGAGCTGGCATTAAACCAAACTGCAGAGAGGTTTTCCTGAGCCTGATTCTAAGTCTCCAGGCAGCTTCTTCTCAAGTGTACTCAGCACTCCATCCACACTAGGTTGCCATCCACCAACAACTACAGATTTGGGTAGAGAGGGAGCCAAGGCTGTATGGTGTCCCCAGGAAATCATTCCTCACCCTTTGTGCCTCGATGTTGAGAATGAACCTCAGATCCCTTTCTGGTCTCCCACAGGTTGCAGCCCTTACACAGAGCTATTTCCTCGGAGACTGCAGCCCAGTTGGCATTCAGGCCTAAGCATTAAGATATCTGTTACCCGTGGCCGTCGAGCTGATTCTGGCTCATAGCAATCCTACAGGACAGAGGAGAAGCTGCCCCCAAGGTTTCCAAGAAGCAGCTGGTGGATTCAAACTGCCGACCTTCTGGTTACCAAACGAGCTCTTAACCACTATGGCACCAGGGCTCCAAGGTATCTGTAAGGGAATTATAATGGTGTGTGTGGCTTAACACTTATTGTGAATAGGGGATGGGGCTAAAGCCAGCATACATTCATCCAGGTGGGGCTACCCGGACCAGTGGGCCTCAGGACAGCAGAGGAGCTAGCTCTGGGCCTACCTGGAATAACGTGAACCATTCTAAGATTCTTTCCTGAGGTTTAACATAGTGAAAATGTTAATACTACCTAAAGCAGCGGACCTACAGATTCAATGGAATCCCTATACAAATCCCAGCAACATTCTTTGCTGAAATGGAAAAACTAATGAACAAGTGCATAGGGAAAGGAAAACTCCAAACAGCCAGAACAAAACTGAAGAAAAAGAACAAAGCAGGAGGCCTCACACTCCCTCGTATCAAAACATCCTGTACAGCTACGGTAATCAAAACAGCGTGGTATTGGTTCAATGAGAGACACACAGATCAGTGGAACAGATCTGAGAACTCAGAACTAAACGCAAACATTTATGGACAACTAATTGTGACAAGGGGTCAAAGTCCATCCAGTGGGGCCGAGACAGTCTCTTTAATAAATGGTGCTGGCAAAACTGGATATCCACCTGCAGAAACAGGACCCATATCTCCCAACAAACAGAAAAACTAACTCAAAATGGATCAAAGACCTAACTGTCAAACCTAAAACCACAAAATTCCTGGAAGAAAATATAGGGAGAAAACTGTGGGACCTAATCTTCTGAAAAAAATAGGATAAAAAGCATTAAAACAAGTGCATGAATAGGAGACAACAAAATAGATAAATGGGACCTCTTAAAAATTAAAAACTTATGCTCATCAAAAGACATTATTCGAAGAGTAAAAAGGGAGCCTACAGACTGGAAAAAAATTTTCAGAAAAGACATATCAGGTAAGGGTCTAACCTCCAAAATTTAGAGAAAACATCAATGACTCAACAACAAAAAGACAAACACCACAATTATAAAATGGGCAAAGGACATGAACAGAAATTCACCAAAGAGGGCATCCAAGCAGCTAACAAATACATGAAAAGAAGCTCATGCTCATTAGCCATTAGAGAGATGCAAATCAAAACTACAGTGAGATACCAACTCATTCCTACTAAAACAGCACTGATTAAAGAAACAGAAAACAATAAAAGTTGGTAAGGATGTGGGAGATTGGAACCCTTACTCATCGCTGGTGGCACTGTAAAATGGTACCACCACTATGGAAAATGCTTCAGCTCTTCCTCAGAAAACTAGAAATAGAGCTACTTTACAATCCAGCAATCCCACTCCTAGGAATAAACACTAGAGATCTGCAACTACTGACACACCCAGTTTCATGCACTCCTATGTTCCTCGCAGCTTTGTTCACAACAGCAAAACAATGGAAACAACCAAATTGCCCATCAGTGTATGAATGGATAAGCAAATTGTGGTACCTACAGACAAAGAACAATGATGAGTCCGTGAAACTTAACACGGATGGACCTAGAGGGCGTAATGCTAAGTGAAATAAGTCAAGCACATAAGGACAAATATTGCACGATCTTTCTTTCATAAGAAGATAAGAACACATGAATATAGAGAGACCAATATTCATTGGTGGTTACTAGGGACAGACGGTGGGGAGGGCACTCCGGCACTCACAGACTGAAGATATACCAGAGAGACGACTTCAGAGGACAAATGTCAGAGATCACAGATGACTGTCTCTCTCTTCGGACTACTTCCACTTCAATGAGAGCCACTCCCTCGACGTGCTGGAGGGCTGCTGGGTCCTCTACAAGATGCCCAACTCCCAGGGGCAGTAGTACCTGCTGAGGCCAGGGAGCACAGGAGATATCCTGACTGCGAGAGTATGAACATGGACGTTGGTTCTTTTAGCCGAGTCATGGATATTTCCTGAAATACTGACAGTCTCCATTTTTCTCCTTTCGAATCTATTAATATATTGAGCTTGTGTTTCTGGCCAAAAAAAATATATATATATTCTTTCCTGCTAACTCTTTAGCATCTGGTAGAGTTGGACAGGACATTATCACTGAGTAATCCATTTCTAGATAACAAGTAGACACACAAAGAACTAGTGCTTCACCTGTTCAAGGTATTAATTATTTAGCAGCTGCCTTGTTCTCCTCATCAACTTCATCAATGACAATTACATCCAAACTCATAGGAATGCCAGTACTTTTCATCAGCAGACCTTGCTGAAAATAATAGCTAAATCATAACCTGAAATAGCCTACATTCTCCAGGAAGTTTCTGATCATTGAGAGGGGAATGAGAAGTGGGAATCTACCAGGTCTCAGCAGAAGGAACTTTGTTCCTCTACTATGTTCATGTCCACTGGCCGTGCAGTAGGAAACACAGTACATGAAGCCATGGACGGATGGGGGCTGTGCTCAGTGAATGGCGAGGGGGTAAGGACAAAAACTAAGCCTCTGTAAGGTCACTACAATCAGACCTGAGACAATGAAGGACCTGACAAGACACCAGCTGCCCTGGAAGAACTGTGGAACCCGGTCTGAGGCACCTGACACACATCTCTGCATTGTACAGCCGGACAGCACCATGGGACCTGGTTTGAGGTGCCTGGCACGTCCATCTCTGCATTGTACAGCCGGACAGCACCATGGGACCTGGTTTGAGGGGCCTGGCACATCCATCTCTGCATTGTACAGCCTGACAGCACCATGGGACCTGGTTTGAGGGGCCTGGCACATCTACCTCTGCATTGTACAGCCTGATGGCACCATGGGACCCAGTTTGAAGTGCCTGGTACATCTATCTCTGCATTGCACAGCTGGACAGCACCATGGGACCCGGTTTGAAGGGCCTGGCACATCTCTGCATTGCACAGCCGGACGACACCATGGGACCCAGTTTGAGGCTCCTGACATGCACATCTCTGCATTGTACAGCCGGACGGCACCATGGGAGCCAGTTTGAGGTCCCTGGCACATCCATCTCTGCATTGTACAGCCGGATGGCACCATGGGACTCGGTTTGAGGGGCCTGGCACATCTGTCTCTGTATTGTACAGCCAGACAGCACCATGGGACCCGGTTTGAGGTGCCTGGCACATCCATCTGTGCATTGTACAGCCAGACAGCACCACGGGACCTGGTTAGAGGTGCCTGGCACATCCATCTCCACATTGTACAGCCGGATGGCACCATGGGACCCGGTTTGAGGTGCCCGGCACATCCATCTCTACATTGTACAGCCAGATAGCACCATGGGACCCGGTTTGAGGTGCCCGGCACA
>NW_004444067.1:2989075-2995057 GCF_000243295.1 Trichechus manatus latirostris | reverse complement strand
GGGACCCGGTTTGAGGTGCCCGGCACATCCATCTCTACATTGTACAGCCAGACAGCACCATGGGACCCGGTTTGAGGTGCCTGACACGCACATCTCTGCATCGTACAGCTGGAATAGCACCATGGGAGCTGGTTTGAGGCACCTGAAACGCACGTCTCTGCATTATACAGCCGGATGGCACTTTAAGGGCCAAGGAGCGCCCACTACGCAGCTGTGTGTTTGCTCTTCCATCTGCCTGCAAAGCTCTTCCTCCTTCTCATCATTCAATTTTCCATCCAAATGTCACCAGCCGTCCTCAGGGAGCCTTCCCCGGTGTCTCTCCTCAAGCAGACCCCAAACAGTGTCAATCGTATTTATATTTGTGCCACAGCACCATCGCCCACTTGAGTTATCCTATATTTATTCATTTATATGTGCACTGTCTGCCTTTTCCACTAGAATATAAACTCCTGGCGATTAGGAATCGTGTCTAATCCTATTCATTGCTGCATTCCTAGTGCATACAACAGTCCCTGACACACAGTAGGCACTCATGTAATAGCTGAATAAGAGAATGAACCCACTTCTTTTATAGATGAGTAAATGAGGCCCAGAAATGTTAAATGACTTTCCCAAGGCCACCCAGCTACCTAGCAGGGCTAGGACTCCAACATGGGGCCCTGTCTGCTGCTGGTTCAGCCTTTTGGATGCGGGATGCCTGGGCAGAGTCCTGATACTTGGGTTCATGGTGCTGGGATTCCCCCAAGTGCTGATGACTTGGGGACCCACAAGATGGCTAAGAGGATGCATCTCACATGGCCGAGTCTTCAAACCCAGGAAGAGATTAACACTGAGGTGCTTCTAAAACCCAATTATTTCACCTCCAAAACACAGTTTAGAAATGTTCCTCTCTCATAAATGACATCAGCAAATTAGAAAATCATTTCAAACCGAAGGGCACTGCCGATAAAAGTGAGAAACATCACATTAATGGACACGCTGACATGGAAACCCACCATGCTTTCTCTCAAAAAAACTACTGTAATTAAGCCACAACGAGTCTGAGTTATTTAGCAAAATAAATAATTACCCTATGTCCTTGAGGCTTATTGCTAATTTGAGCAACAGGCTAATACTCTTGCAGTCTGGTCTGGAAATCAACTCTAGAACCCGGCTCAGGGCCAATGAGTAACTTACACAAAGGTGTCAGTGTGACAGCAATGATGTGCTGTGTCCCGCAGGCCACACTCATACATGCCCGACATGTACTTAGAGTGCCTCTAATTATGGAATGCAGGAGTGACCACCTCCACACACTGTCACCGAGCACCTGCTATGTGCCAGGCCTGTGCAGATGCTGGGGACACAGGGCGACCCAGTCCCTGACCCCAAGGAGCTCACGAGCCCATATGCGGCCATTTTCTAGGAAGCACAAAACCAACTCAGCGCAGGGACAAGGTGACGGCCTGTGAGGCACGGAATCGTATCAGCGAGGGCCTCAGAGTCCCGATCCATCAAGTGTCTAAACCAGCTGTGGGCACACCAGGGGCAGCCAGAGGGAGGTTCTGCCTGCCCCTCCCCTGACCCCAAAGCTGACGAGGAAGGTGGTGTGGCCCCAAGCAGACATCTGACATTCTGGACCCAGTCAGAGAAAGGCCTGCAGAGTCCCAACGGTCACTGTTTGTCTCGCAGCTGCCCGAGGCTCACGGGAGCCCTCCTCCCCAGCAGAGCAGACCCCCAGCTCAAGGAGTCCAGCTGGTTTCACATTAGTGGTATTTACTATCAGCATTGGCTCAACCTTTCAACCGGATGGGTGTTGACAATGCCTTTCCTGGACCAAGGAGGAAAGGAATCAGGTGTCCCCATCCCCATCCCCTAATTCCACTCCTCCCAGCAAAGAGAAGCTTAGGCAGGTCCTGCCTCCAGAGCGTCCTCTGAACCAGTGAGAGTTGAGACTTCAAGGGCCGGACACTCCTCTGGTTATTTTCCCTGCGAATGCACAGCCGTGGGTCTCCAGAGACAATCAGTCCAGGCAATCAGGATCGTAAACAGAGAAAACGCAACAGGAAGAAGGTTGATCTCGTAAATCAGAAATACGAAAAGTCCTCAGCACGAAGTGGGGGAATCTATCAACAACTAACAGAGAGCTCATCTCGGAAAAGGGAGAAGGAATTTGATTCAGAAGTGCCCCTCACGCTCTGAGCACGCCCCAGTGCCTTCCATTCCGAGGGTGGCACTGAAGGATGTAGCAGCTCAGACCCCAACGTGCATCCCCACCTGGCTGACGGACGACTATGAATACTGCACTTTAAAAATACCCCACCACTATTGAAAACCCATTTGCCACACAAGTAGGATTTGAGTAACACAGTCTGGGTCAGGAGAGGATCAGAGTGTTATCAAGCAAAAGCTTTTATTTGGCTCAGAAGGAGTAGTTCGACTGCTTTGTGCCGTTCTTAATATTTGGGAGCTAAATTCTGCAACCTTCAAGGCAGTCGGAACATGATGGGTGCAAGAACATGGTTGGAAGTTTCAATCACCATGGGGACCAGTAAGCTCTAGAGGAAAACTCCACTCTTGGGTCCCAAACTCCACCCTTAAGCTTAGCTGGTCAGCGCATTAACATGGGCCTTTGGGCCTTGGGCATGAGGCTGTGTACATGGCTCACCCCAAAAGTATACCAACGTTACTGTATAGAGCCCATTGCTGTCGAGTCAGTTCTGACTCATAGCAACCCTATAGTCTGTATAGGGCACAACGCAAATCCCCAGGCTGCTGACTGTGAGCAGTCAAGTTTTCTTCCAGAGAAGAAACAACAAACTTGCCTTGGTAGTAAGCATCCTCAGGCATTTCATAGACACTTTTCTTGTGTTAAGGTTTTATGGAAACTCTCTGTGCTGGCACATATGTGAACACCCACTCTGAGTTCAGTGAACACATGGAGACAACACCCAACCACTCCTCCAGCCCACCTACCTGCCCGTGGTTATCACCTAGTCATCATTTAGGTCTCAGTTTATGTCACCTCTTCAAGAAAGCCATCTCTAGTCTCCCAGACTACAACAGACTGCCTCGTTTTACACCCTCAAAGTTCCTAATTGTTGTCCTTCACATCACTTCTCATAATTACAGTTCATGATTTGGGTAATTCTACAAGATTCAGCTTCACTGCCAGGCTTGCAATTCCATGAAGACAGAACCGTCTTACTCTGTCTTGTTCAGCACAGTACCCCACAACCCATCATAAAACACACAGTAGGGCCTCCATGAATAAAAACAAAATTAATTAGTGAACTAATTAATTAAGTAAATGAATATATGAATTAATATCTATTTATGAATAAAATTGATTCATAGTCCTGGTTTATACATTATAAAAGCCAAATTTTCTAATTTAGTTGGAGATCCAGATATAGGAGACATATATGATTTCATCAACCTAGCATCCATCTCCTTTATCCTGGTAACAATACACCAATTTTCTTTTGGCAAAAAGTACCCACTGCACACTTTTAGTTTTGTGTGGTTCTGACAGAGCTGACACCATGCCCAGTTCCAGGAGTTGGCATGTGACCCAGCCAGGCCAATCAGTGTATTCCATTTCACTGGCCACAGCGATTGGTTCAAGGATGGGCACATGATTCAAGCTGGGCCAATGAGATCCAGTGTGACTTTGCCACCATCATTTTGAAAGAGAAGCTTTCCTTCTTCGAAGACCGCACAGTTGATAAGACGGAAGCTTATTGCTGTTGAGGGCCATCTTGTTTCCTCAATGGAAAGTAATAGAGCCCACACAAAGGTGAAAGATGAAGAAACAGATTTCTGATTATACAATTATAGCACCAAGTTCCAGCTATATTTGATACCACCTTGGACTTTTTATGATGTAAGCTAATTTTGTTTCCTTTATGGATTAAGCCAGTTGGAGTTGGGTTTCTGACACCTGAAGAGTCTTAAGTAATCTGCCAATCAAGCTAGGGACTATTAACGAGGCAATGTATATATGCGATCAAACCCCCTTCACTGAGTGTGAAGTCCATCAAAGAGACTGCTCAGAAGAGGGTGGAATCAGGTGGGGCCCTGAGGGGTGGGTGAGTCAGATGATCAGAAAGGAGAGCAGACTGGAGGCAAGAGCAACAGCCCAGAGGAAGGTGATGGGGTCATGACACGAGGACACAAAGAAGCAAGGCCAGACGGACATGACAGGGGAGACAAGGAGATGCCCTGGATGCAAGGATCAGGCTGAGATTTGAGGTTCATGAGAGAGGAAAGCATCATAGACTCAGAGGCACCTTCAGCAGATGCTGGGACAGGGTGACTTATAACCACTTCTAGGACAAAGTTTGCAAACTGGCATGAATGTGTGTTTTCTGGTGCTCTGCATGGTTTAAAGTGTCAGTGTTCAAAAATTGAAAGGTTTCATATAAAATCCAGATGTCTACCTTCTCCTGAAACAATGCAGACAACTACCTCCCAGTGTGGCAATGAGGGCTGAGGCTGATGGCATCGCCCTGGTCGGACAGGCACATGCCCTCCAGGTCACCACTGCCCCCCACACCGCACCCAACTTCGTTAGGGGGGCCCACACCCACTTCTGGCCTGCATATTGTCAGCCTGGCCACAACGAGCATTTGTGTGTTTGGCCCCTGATAGTCAGGAATCTCCTCCATCTCCTCCTCCTACCAGGCTCACAGGTTCCAAATATGTCTCTCTGAATTCAGTGGGGACCTGCAGATGCAGAGAAGGTCCCTACACCTCTCAGCTTCAGCTGTAGAGGGTGTTGGTGGCACCTCCCCTGGTGAGTACTCTGATCTAACTTTGAAATTCTTGCTCACCAAGATCACCCTTCCGATCTGCCTTTATTATTCAAACGTGTAAGGAAGGCTTTGCAATAAACATCCTCATAACTCAGACCACTCCACTGGGGTTTCATTAATGAAAAGTACAGGAGATGTCGGAAAATATGAAGGCAAAAATAACTTTCTGAGAGAGTCAGTGTTTTAAAGAGCTTTTTAAAAACTTTCAAAATGAAAACAGCAAACATTATATTTTACAGTCTTTAAAAAAGGCAGAATTAAAAGTTTGCACAGAATGACCAAGATTAGATTTTGTGAGAGTAACTTTCCTTCCTGGTGAACACCTTGAGGCTAAGCAGACAGTAGCTGGTCCTCAAAAGAAATGATTTCCCTCCAGCCCCAACACCAATGACACGCATAAATGATGTTAGTCCCAATACCCAAAATCATCTATTTTACCCCCTTCCTTTGATTGTGAGCTACGGACTGAAAGGAGTGGGAACGTCTTGTCCTCAAAAACATTTCACGAGACACTCAAATGGTTGAGCAACATAGTTCAAAAGTGAAATGGATTGAACTGGGGGAGGGATGATGTATTTGGTTTAGTGACAAAAAGTAGTATGTGCTGCCAGCAGCTTTAGAAAGATATGTCTTTTTTCTGGAGCCATAGAGGCTGGAAGAACCCCTGAAACTATTGTCCTGACATAATCTTTAAACCTTAAATCAAAAATATCCCTTGAAGCGTTCTCTAAACCAAATAGTAACCAAACCCACTGCTGATGAGTCGATTCTGACTCATAGCAACCCTATAGGACAGAGTAGAACTGCCCATAGGGTTTCCAAGGCTGTAATTCTTATGGTCCAGTTGTGAGAATTTTTGTTTTCTTTTTATTGAGGTATAATCCATGCTGAAGGCGGTAATGATGTTGGTCTCAATATCTGAAATCATCTATTTTACCTCCTTCCTTTCACTCTGAGCTATGGATTTTGTGGTTTAAAATCAGGAAAGGTGTGTCAGGGTTGGATCCCTTCATCATACTTATTCAATCTGTATGCTGAGCAAATAATCCAAGGTGCTGGACTATATGAAGAAGAATGGGGCATTAGGATTGAAGGAAGACTAATTAACCTGTGGTATGCAGATGACACAACCTTGCTTGCTGAAAGTGAAGAGGACTTGAAGCACTTACTGATGAAGATCAAAGAC
>NW_004444067.1:2977786-2988545 GCF_000243295.1 Trichechus manatus latirostris | reverse complement strand
AGGAAGACCCTCAATGAGATGGACTGACACAGTGGCTGCAACAATGGGCTCCAACAAAGCAAAGATTGTGAGGATGGCACAGGACCGGGCAGAGTTTCATTCTGTTGTACATAGGGTCACAATGAGTCAGAACTTACTCAATGGCATCTAACAACAGCACTTCTTAAGGAAGCAGACCGCCACATCTTTCTCTTACGGAGCAGCTGGTGGGTTTGAACTGCCGACCTTTTGATTAGCAGCTGAGCGCTTAACCACTGTGCCACCAGGGCTCCTAAAACAAATAATAGATTAGCTTAATTAGTAAGGAATGTCTGCCTTGAGCTTCATGCTCTTTTAATAACTATCTATGGGATCAAGTTGACAACAGCAACTCTAAAGCTTAGACAGGAAGCTTAGGGAGCAGAGAGTTTATGTTAATGGGGGAGTAAGAACTCTGAAAAAGAGGGTGAGAATGGTTGCACAACTTGAAGAATGTAATCAATGTCACTGAATTGTACATGTAGAAACTGTGGAATGGGTGTATTTTCTGCTGTGTATATGTTCAACAAAAACAAAAAAATAAAATAAAAAGGAAAGAAAGGCATGTCTTGGTCAGCAAGACCCTACAAAAGTAAAAGCAATAACAAGTAGGTGGCTGCACAGGTTTTACTCACCTATGACCTCCAGAGGGATTTGAGCCAAGAACACTGCTGGTATTTTAACAAGTGTGAAAGAAGGGTCCAATCTACTTGAACTACAAGGTAGCCTTCCCAGTGGCCCTGGATCCAAGCCCTGTCCCCGCTGAGTCAATAAAACCACTGGTTCTGCTCAGACTGATGGGTGTTCGGGAAGGGCTGAGCAGTGGACACAGGAGAAGTCACTATGTATTAGTTACCTAGTGCTGCTATAACAGAAATACCACAAGTGGATGGCTTCAATAAACAGACACTTATTCTCTCACAGTCTAGTAGGCTACACGTCCAAATTCAAGGTGCCAGCTTCAAGGGAAGGCTTTCTGTCTCTGTTGGCTCTGGAGGAAGGTCCCTGCCATCAATCTTCCCTTGGTCTAGGAGCTTCTCCACACAGGAACCCAGATCCAAAGGATATGCTCTTCTTCCAGTGCTGCTTTCTTGGTAGTACGAGATCCCCATGTCTCTCTGCTCGCTTCTCTCTTTTATATCTCAAAAGACATTGGGCTCAAGATACGATCCAATCTTGTAGACTGAGTGCTGCCTCATTAACATAACTGCCTCTAATCCTGTCTCATTAACATCACAGAGGTAGGATTTACAACACACAGGAAAATAACATC
Organism: Trichechus manatus latirostris; assembly: GCF_000243295.1. Taxonomy (NCBI): domain Eukaryota; kingdom Metazoa; phylum Chordata; class Mammalia; order Sirenia; family Trichechidae; genus Trichechus; species Trichechus manatus. Next base: position 2,987,254 of record NW_004444067.1, on the reverse strand, counting down.
AGATGACAAAAGGCGGACAGTCACATAATACTGGGTATCATGGCCCAGCCAAGTTGACAGATAATTTATGGGGGACACAGTTCAATCCATGGCACACTGGAAAACGCCGGTGTTACACAAAGGAGCTCTGAGCTCAACGATCAAGCACCTGCAGTGGCCCTTGCTGCTGTGGCCCTGGGTTGTGCAGATAATCGAAGCGCCCAAGAGCCCACACTGCCCAGGCACGTCATTAGGGTTAAATAATGCAATTCATTCATTCATCCTGCCAACAGGCATCCACTGGACGCCCACTAGGCAGGAGGTGCTCTTTGAAGCACTGAGGACACACTGCCGGAACAACCCTGACAACAATTCTTGTCCTTACAAAGCTTGAATTCTAGGGGATGCCCCTATTTTTAGCCTCAGAGACATCTTTGCCTCCTACTTCATTCCCGTCGCCCCTGTAAAATCTGTTCCCTGTCCTTCTGGGCTGGCCACCCTCATCCTGGGATCCCTGCCCTCCTCTCCCACCCATGTAGAAAATCTTCCTGAAATCACCTCACAGCCTCCCCCTCCTTTTCTTTCCCCCATCGAAGGGCTCTCCGGAGATACACCCCATCCTGCCAGAGCTCTGGGCACAGAGAGACGGTGTTCCTCATCCACTTGGCCTCAGATCCCCTGCCCCCTGCTCATCCAGGCCCTGCTTCTGCTTCTCCTATCAGCTCACCTGGAACCCGCACACCTGGCAGCCTTTGAGTTTCCTCTGCCCCAGGAAGCTCCTTGTCTAGCCCCACTTTTGGAGAGCCTCCTGCTTGCCCAGACAGCTTCACTGTCGCCTGTAACCTCCTGCCCCTAGCTCACACCTCTCTGGGTGGCTCCTTCTCCCATCAGCATTGTAAGCTCTTGGGCGGCTGTTGTTCTTAGATGCCATCGAGTCAATTTTCAACTCCTAGTGACCCCATGTGACAGAGTAGAACTGCCCCCATAGGATTTCTTAGGCTCTAGGCACAGTGGTTAAGAGCTCTGGCTGCTAACCAAAAGGTGGGCAGTTCCAATCTACCAGCCGCTCCTTGGAAACCCTGTGGGGCAGCTCAACTCTGTCCCATAGGGTCGCTATGAGTTGCAACCAACTCAGTGGCAATGGGTTTGGTTCTGGTTTAATCTTTATGGGAGCTGATCACCAGGTCTTTCTCCCGAGGAGCCGCTGGTGAGTTTAAAGCACCAACCTTTCAGTTAGCAGCCAAGTCCTTGGCCATTGCTCCATTAGGGCTCCTTACCTGGGTGGCAGGAATTGCATTTTATTCTTGCCGTGTCCCCAGGCCCTTGTGTGGGTCCCACCCAAACCAAATAAATGCTCACATGACCCTGGCTGAACAGAATCAAGCCTGGTTAGCTGTTAGAGCCGGCCGTGGCAAAGAAAGCAATCCAGGGGCCCTGGCTGCAGCCCCATCCCACACCTCTGGGCACAGGAAACCTACTCACCCTCCACCTCACTCAGAACCTGAGGTGGCAGCGTTAAAACAGCAAACATGAGCTGGAAAGAAAAAGTTCAAGCCGAGCAAAACCAGAAGGAAAAAGTCAGTCTGGAGGGAGAAACTGCTGAATCCTGAGAAGAGCGCGGAGGGGGAGGTGTGAGCTGAGGCCACGTCCTCGCCCCTCCTCCGTCTGTCCACGTCTTGTCACTGGCTGTAACTGCAGCCCCATTATCAGAGCAGGGACTAACAAGTCCCCTCTGAGCCACAAGACACAAGACGGGCACGAGCTTCAGGAGGGCGTGCTGCAAAAAGGCAGAGGAACAACCAAGGGACTGTCCCCATCCACAGCTCCCTCTGGGGAAGGACAGGGGAGCCCCGATCCCAGACATAGATGGTGTGTGTGTCTCCAGGGCTGAGAAAAAAAAGACAGCCGTGAAGGGAACAGAAGTGGGGGAGCTTAACAGAGGGGCTCTCAGCTGCAAGACGGCGGAGATTTTAAATAGAAATTGAGGGAGAAAGAAATCCACAGAAATTAAATAACATTGGGGAAGAAAGAAATCCGCAGAAATTATAAATAACATTTTAGACGTTCAGACGTGTGGTTTGCGGTCCACAGAGATTGCTGAAGCACCTTCTCGGTGCCAGCCCCTGGAGATACACAGACGCACAACACGGTCCTTTCCTTCAAGGAGCAGAGAGAGGTGGTAGGGAGACACCGTGAATGAAGAAAGCATGGTGCCATGTCATCAGTGGTGTGGCTGAGACAGGCACGAGGCACGGGAGGAGGACAGACAGATAGGGCAAACAAAGTGGATTTAAAAACAAATGAAAATTGTTACCTCTGTCTTCCCCTCAGAGCTGAAGCCTCCACAGCAGAAAAATCACTGAGTCAACCAGCGAAGACACCCAGCTCCCAGAGACAAGGTCCCTGGTAATAAAACCTGGTCTCAGGTTTGGGCTACACTACGAATCTAAAGATTGACAGTTTGAACTCACGAGGTGGTACTGTGGAAGAAAGGCCTGGCAATCTGCTTCCATAAAGATTACAGCCCACGAAACCCTATGGGGCTGTTCTACGCTGTCACACATGGGGTCTCCATGCACTGGAATTTGCCCATTGGCAGCAGGCTTGGTTTTTGTTTGTTGGCTGGTTTTTTGGCAGCCCTACTGCCCCTCAGGACCCCCGATGCTTCTTGCAGGAGACACGTGTAGACTGTATCTGGGGAAGAGTTTTAGGGATGTCAGAAAAGAGCCCAGTTTCGAGTACACAGGCTGGTACTCCATAAATGCAGGTTTAGCTGAAGTCATCTGTGGGGACATCCTAGCCATCTTTCCAGGAAAGCGACCTCATCTTTCAGACCAGAAGCACACGGGCCCTTTCTCACCTCCTATCAGTCAACGAGGCCAGGTTATGCTGAGGTAACAAACAACCCCAAAACTCAGAGTGGCTTAAAACAGCAAAAATTTATTTCTCACTCATGCTATATGTCCACTGTGAATCAGCCAGGGCCTCTCCTTGAGGGGCCGGCAAACTTCTGCCCACCGGCCACACTCAGCCTGCCACCTGTTTTGGATCTGAAGTGCGTTAGGAACGCAGCCAAGGACATCCATTTACTGCTTTTGCCCCATAACAGCGGAGAACCATAGTTATAACAGAGACCACACAGCCTGCAAAGCCGAAAACATTTACTATCTGCCGACCCCTGATGACTCCGGGTCTTTTCACTACAGGACCGTCACCATGGGGAAAGAGTTCTGGAAAGTTCTACCCTAGTAAGTAAACACTCTGGGAGGAAAGTGACACGTGACTTCTACTTAGAACTCACTGGGCAGAGACATTCACACGGGTCCACCCGACACGGGGCTGGAAGGGCAATGCAATTGTTGATGTGTGACATTAGCGATGCCCATGCCCTCAGACTTCTTACTTTCTAAAGGATCCAGCAAACCCTAGAAGATAATCTATTCCAGAAGGACCATGAGTGGAAGCAATCTGGTGCAATGGCCTCTTCTAGAAACTTACCAGTTACCACGGAGTCGATTCCAACTCACGGTGACCACATGTGTGTCAGAGTACAACTGCGCTCCATAGAGTTTTCAATGGCTATGATCATTTGGAAGCAGATCCCCAGGTCTTTCTTCTGAGGCACCTCTGGGTGGATTCAAACAGGCCGTTGGTGCCACTCAAGCTTAGATAATACTAAAGAAAGAACAAGGAACTCGCCCCCCGCACACACACACACAACCAAACACACACACACCCTTTCATTATTCAAAGAATGATCTTATTCAAACCTTCAGGTACCAACATATCCTTGTGAATGCTTCTCATCCCTCTCCCCCAGTCAAATCCTGTGTGCCTTCCCGGCCGGGCAGAATTTCAAACCTGATTTACTTTCATCACTAAGTACAAGCCGTTATTCCCACAAATGCCCCTAAGTGACAGGCTTTTTCCTTGTCAGCACTCTGTCCTTGCCTGTGAACTAAACCCTCAATTCCCAAGATAGCATTTATCGCTTGGATTTTAGGATTCTCAGCTTTGGGCTTTCTTCTTCTCCTTTTCTCTTCTCTCTCCCTAGTCGGGGCTTTATCCCCCCACCTTCCACCCCTTCAATGTCCTCCTACCCCTGTCGTTCCCACTCCTCAAACATCCAATTGCTTCCCCATCACTCCAGACGCTCCCCAATTATGAATCACTCCAGACTTCCCTTGAATCATCAATGGTTGCTTGTTGCCTTCTGTTAAACTCAAACTGCTTTATTTCTTCTTTTAACACAGAGAGCACCTTCTGTTCAAATCGCTTAAGGGCCTTGGATGGTGAGGTGGATTTTAAGTTTTTAATGAGTCCAATTCAGTGTAGACTCATTTTAAGTTCTACCCTTAAAGTTCCCTTATTAGCTTCATAGAGAAAAAAGGTATCAGCACACAGCATTTAAATGTTTCACTTGCTAACTCTGAGATACTTTGTAGTTTCTATTATGATTGAAAATAAGCATCAAAATCAAACAAGACAGCCTAGCCACTAGTTAAAGAGAAACACAGGAACTAGGAAAGTACCCAAGTACAAAGTAAACAGGCCAAGAAGTTCAACACCATCACCCAGAATGGGATGGTTTCCATCTCCTTAAAACTATAAATGCTTCCTGAAGAAATAAATAAGCAGATTTCTGGATAGTAGAAATGTTTTCTCTGTTAAGCTCTAAGCACGATGTTTTTTTATCACAGCTCCATCTTTGCAAATGTCTATATGAAAGACTGAAATTACTGACAAGACCAGGCTAACTGACGCCATTTGGTTTCAATACAGAGGGACTGATCGTTCCTGTGACCTTCACACATCCAGCAGAATGCTGGGAATATCCAGAAACCACACACACACACACACACAAACACACACACGTGTCTGAGTTTCTGCAGGCACTTCCTTTTGCCGTCTTTCTGCACAAAACCGAGTTGAGAAAAAAGAGGTGCAAAGAACTCAGTGCCAGTTATCCCTGGGTGCTGCAAACAGTTAACGTGTTTGGCTCCAAACAAAACGTTGGAGGTTAGTGTCTGCTCAGAGATGCCTCAGAAGAAAGGCCTGGCAATCTTCTGAAAAATCAGCTACTGAAAACCCTATGGAGCACAGTTCTACTCTGACACACATGGGGGCGCCATGAATTGGACTGATTCAACAGTAACTGTTTTCTCAAAATCCCTATGTTAGACTTTTTATAAATTTAATATAATTTTATACTTATTTTATGTGAGATGCCAGATCAAAGTTAGGCTATGGTGCTTTTTTTACTGTAAAGTTATCATAATGACGACTTTGCTGCTTGTTTTGAAAAGCAGAAAGTCTGCATCTCACCAGGGCAGAGTCGGCATAGGTGGGCCTGAGCAGAGCTCAGGGATCTCTGCAGAAGTGAGCCCTGCTTGAAAGCGCCATTCAGCTCTCCAGAGCCATGTGCAGCAGCACAACAATAGTCAATGCAGCAAGGACAAGAGCCGTCTTCTGTTGGGTCTGGCCCTGTTCCTGGCGTAGGGGATTAGGACGAGCTGCCCAAACAGTAATTAACAAGGCAGGGACAACCCAAAAGGGCAGTGCGATTGGCCGTGGCATAGGCACAAGCAGGGTCTACACACACACTGGGCTTAGAATCCCAGCATTCTCTGGGGTCTGGTGACAGTTGCGCGCCCCCACAAAACAGCAGAGGTTTAATAGGCTAATGTGCACTTGGAGTCTCCCAAGAGTAGAATATGAATAAACCATAAAAACCAAACCAGTTGCCATTGAGTCAATTCCAATAGCACTCTCACATGTGTCAGGGGAGAACTGCACCCCATATGGTTTCCAATAGCTGTGATCTCTTGGAAGCTGATCGCCAGGACTCTCTTCTGAGGCACCTCTCGGTAGACTCAAACAGCCAACCTTTCAGTTAGTACTGAGCGCTTAGCCATCTGCACCTCCCAGGAACTTCTAGAATACGAATAGGGACTGCAACATGACCTATTTCCCAAACTTCTTTGACCACCCAACCTCTTGGTTGGTGGTGGTGTTTCATGGACTGTCCATAAACAGACGAATGTCAAGTTCTGGGGAAGGACGGTGCTAGAGAAAGTTCTCAATGACTTTTCGTGCTCCTGGTTTTCAATGTATAACTTACTTTCAAGTCAAAGATCTTGAACAACACTGACACAGATCTTTCACAAGATTAAATTTCATCATGATAGAATTGGAGCCCTGGCGGTGCAGCGGTTAAGAACTCGGCTGCTAACCAGAAAGGTCGGCAGCTAGAAGCCACCAGCTGCTCCTTGGAAATCCTATGGGACGGTTCCACTCAGTCGCGTAGGGTCATTATGAGTCGGAATCGACTTGATGGCAACAGGTTTGGTTTTCAGTTTGGTGAGAGAATTATAAAAGTATAAGAGCTAGGAGGGAATTTAGTTCTCATTTTGAAGATGAGGAAACTGAGGTCCAAAGAGACAAAATGTTTGTGTGTGGACAGACACACAGCAAGTTGGGGGCCGGGGCGGGGGGACCTAGATGCCAATCCTTTTTTCCCAGATGCCTGACCCGGGGCTCCGTCCCTGCTTCACTCATAGGCTTCTTGTCATTATCAGAGAAAAAAAGCAGAAAGAAGAGACAGAAAAGATGTGATGGGAAAAGCTAACTCCTTTTGCGGTCTACAGGAAGGTCATCAAGTGCTCCCCTTTAAAATTCATACTACGAGATTTGAAAGTAAAATGCAAAATGAAGCAGCAAAAGCCCATGATCTGTGAGTAAGCTAAAAAAAGAAATTCAAGGTTGGATTTTTTCATATATGGAAATCACTGATGTGCAAAACATAAACAGGATTATCAAGAAAATTGTAGGAGACAAGGTTGAAGATTGTGGTGTAAGAGTTAAAAATGTAAAGTCATAGAATATATAAGACTGATAATTGGACTCCCCCAAAACTGAAAACACTTGAAAGACAAAAAACTCCATAAAAAGTAAAGGTAAATCAAAAAGTAAACACAACCTTTGATACATAAATAAAAGAGAATTAATGTCTGAAATATGTAATGAGTTTGATACATAAATAAAGCAGGATTTATACGTAAAATATATAATGAGTATCTCGGCTGCTAACCAAAATGTCGGCAGTTCGAATCCACCAGCTGCTCCCTGGAAGCCCTATGGGGCAGTTCTACTTTGTCCTGTAGGGTCGCTAGGAGTCGGAATTGACTTGACAGCAACGGGTTTGCTTTTTTGGGTTTTTTATATATCGATAAAGAAAAAAATCAACTAATAGGCAAATAATATGAAAAGGAATTTCAATGGACATATGAAAAGATGTTCACAGTCATTGAAATGAAAATCAGAACAATAAGGAGATATTGGTCACTCATCAAACCGTCTATATTTTAAAAGAGTTCACAGCCTCAGGCACAGAGGACTGTATGGGAAATGAGCACTTGTACTCCCACTGCTGGTGGGTATAGATCACTGCAGTCATTTTGGAAAACAATCGGACTGTTTCCATCACCTTTCAAAACGTGCAAACCCTATCACCCAGAATTTCCATTTCCTGGTGCCTTTTCTAGAAAAGTACTTACACATTGTACTAGGTTAATTGTGGACCCCCAAAAATTCATGTTGGGAGTGTGGAACCTCAGAGGGTGACCTTATTTGGAAATAGGGTCTTTGCAGATGTAGTGACTAAGTGACGATGAGGCTGTGCTGGATGAGGGTGGGCCTTAATCCAGTGACACTTTCCTTACAGGAGGAGAAAACAGACACACCGAGGGAAGACAGGCATGTAAAAATGAAGGCAGAGGATGGTGTGAAGCTGCCACAAGCCAAGGAATGTCGAGGAGCGCCGGCAAACACCAGAAGCTGGAAGAGGCAAGGAAGGACACCCCCCTAGAGCCTGCACAGACGCATGGCCCTGCCGACACCTTCATTTTGGTATTCTGGCCTCCACACCTGCGAGAGAATAAACATCTGTTGTTTTAAGCCACCAAGTTTGTGGTCCTTGTTACCACTGCCCTAGGAAATTAATACGCACGTGTTTACAAGGACACATGTACAAGTATGATTGCTGTTGCTGCTGCTGGGTAACTTCAAGTTGGTTCTGACTCACAGTGACCCTATGTACAACAGAATAAGACAGTCCTGCGCCATCCTCACAATCCTTGTTATGCTTGAGCTCATTGTTGCAGCCACTGTGTCAATCCATCTCGTTGAGGGTCTTCCTCTTTGTCATTGACCCTCTACTTTACCAAGCATGATGTCCTTCTCCAGGGACTGATCCCTCCTGACAGCATGTCCAAAGTATGTGAGACAAAGTTTCGCCATCCTCGCTTCTAAGTATGGTTAACCCACCATTACTGGAAACAGTAAAAGTCTGGAAACAAGCTCAACATCCATTAATATAGGAATGGCTAAGTAATCCATGATTTATCCCTACTACCTATAAAAGAATAATGTTGGGAGACCAACCAACTTTCAGCTGACAAGAAGAAGAACTGGTCAAAGTATAAGGATGCTTTATTTAAGACATCAGAGAAATAAAAACAGTGAAGAATTCCTGGGCCAGAATCCAGAAAGGACAGAGGCCAGGTAGATAAGCCCGGGATTGGGGGCTCTTTTCCCTTTGCGCGCATTTGCCAATTTTTGAAGGGGCAGGATAAGAGGCTGAGAGCTTTGAGAGCCTTGCAGGGTGGGGGACAGACACTGGAGTGCAGAGCCCACCCGCGGTAGAAGCCTGGTGTTCCCGCCCCCCATCCCCTACATAAGTTAATTTGTTTGGAAATCCCTAAGAGCCACATTGTGATACTGGACTTCTCCATCACAATCTTAGATTTTTAAAAAGATTTTAGAATTTTTTGGGAAACAATTTCAAACTTACAGACAAGTTTCAAATATAAAAATATTATGAAGATTACCCAGATTGACCTTTTGTTCACCTTTTCTCTAGATTCACAGATTCACCTGTTTTTAACATTTAACCCCACTGGCTCCATAATTTGTACCACCGTGTGCTCGCGCTCATGAATTCATGACAGACAGATAGATAGACAGACAGACAGATAGTTGTTAGCTGCTGTCAAGTCAGTCTTGACTCATGGCGACCCCACAGGATGTCATTGGCTGATTTTCGGAAGTAGATCACTGGGTCTTTCTTCCTATAGACAGAATATACATATATGTATATATTCAGTTTTCCTGAATCATATAGAGGTAATTTACTTACATTGTGTCCCTTTAACCCTAAATACTTCAGTGTGGATTATCTAATGGGAATATTCTGGAACATAACCATAGTATACAGTCTTCAAATTTGGTAAATTTAACATTGATACAATACTTGTATCTAATTTACTGTTCAATTCCAATGTTATCCATTGATCCAATGACGTACCTTATACTGTACGCCCCTCCCACCCAGTGTAGGATCCAGCACAGCGTCTGCTATCGCGTATCTCTGTATACAGGATCCAGCACAGCGTCTGCTATCGCGTATCTCTGTATACAGGATCCAGCACA
>NW_004444067.1:2875402-2977686 GCF_000243295.1 Trichechus manatus latirostris | reverse complement strand
GGATCCAGCACAGCGTCTGCTATCGCGTATCTCTGTATACAGGATCCAGCACAGCGTCTGCTATCGCGTATCTCTGTATACAGGATCCAGCACAGTGTCTGCTATTGCATATCTCTTTAGTCTCCTTTAATATGGAGCATTTCTACAGCCTCGCTTTGTCTTTTAAGACACTGACACTTCTGCAGCATACAGAACACAGACATACACATACATGCCAGTGCCTGTAAAAAAAAAAAAAAGACCCTCATCTTGAGTTTGTCTGCTGTCTCTTCTGGATTAGATTCAGGCTGTTACACAGCATGCTGGCTGGAATACCACATCGGTGACACTGTGTCCCTGTCGGAGTATCAGATCTGGATGTGCAGGGTGTCCATGCCCCTCTCTGGCAATGCTAATTTCAGCATCCAGTCAAGGTGGGGTTCAATTTCACCAGTGTATAATTACTACTTTTTCCTCATAATAAGGAGCAATCATCTAGGAGACACTTTGAGGATGTGCACAGAACCTGATCCTCATCAAAACGTCCCTCAGGATTTAGCATCCATTGGTGACTCTTGCCTGCTACAATATTTACTTATGATGATGTTTACACTCTGATTTTTTCCAATCCAGCATTCTCTTCGTATTTACTTGTGCCCTGGTCTCCTACCGTGAGGAAGAGACTCTCCTTCCCCTGGTTCTTTGTTTATTTATTGTTTTATTGTCTATATGGGCTGGGAGCCCTGGTGGCATAGTGGTTAAGAGCTCCGCTGCTAACCAAAAGGTCAGCAGTTCAAACCCACCAGCTGCTCCTTGGAAACCTCATGAGGCAGTTCTACTCTGTCCTATAGGGTCGCTGTGAGTCAGAATCGACTCTATGGCACCTAACAGCAACGACATGTGCTTGTGAACGCCTACGTTTTTCAATGGTTTATAGTTTATTACTGTGCTTTACTTGGTGTTCAAACTGTACCATATTTAGCCAGTGGGAATCTCTTCAAACTTGTTTCTGCATCCTTGAAACATGCCCCCATCATTTTTTTTGGTTCTTCCTCAAGATGGTCAGACTCATCTTGGATCTACCCTGTCCAGACATGGAATCAGCCATTTCTCCTTCTCCTTTTGGAGAAAAAGGATATTAAAAGAGTAAAACCTAGCTTCAAAGTATTCTAGAAGCTACTGAAATGCTTTTGATTCTTAGTCCTTGCAGCGGACAGAGCTGGAAAATAAATGTATGCGTAATACATACAAAACCCAAACCTGTTGCTGTCAAGTCGGTTCTGACTCATGGTGACACCGCGTGTTACAGAGCAGAACTGACCCACACGACCTTCTTGGCTGTGATCTTTATGGAAGCAGATTGTCAGGCCCTTCTTCTGTGGTGCTGCTGGGGGGCTTTGAATCACCAACCTTCCAATTTGTGTTGTTGTTGTTGTTGGGTGCCATGGAGTCAATGTTGACTCACAGTGATCCTATCGGACAGAGTAGAACTGCCCCATAGGGTTTCCTAGGCTGTAATCTTTATGGGAGCAGATCACCAGCTCCAGAGAGCTACTGGGTGTGTTCAAACTGCCAATGTTTCAGTTAGCAGCTGAGCTTAAACCATCTGTACCACCCAGGGACCTATAATACATACACATACATACAAACCCATATACATACATATACATACTAACCCATATACACACATATACATACTAACCCATGTACATACAAACCCATATACATAACATAAATACTTACCCATATACATACATACTAACCCATATACATACATACACATACAAACCCATATACATACCAAAAAAAAAAAAAACCTATTGCCATCGAGTTAATTCTGATTCATAGTGACCCTAAAGCAACATATATACACAAACATATAAACCCACAAAAATACACATACATACATACCCATATGCATACATATACATAACAAACCCACATACAAACTCTCATACACATGTGTACAAACCCACATACAAACCCACAAAAATACAAACTCATATACATACATATATGTACAAACCCACATACATACACATACATACAAACCCATACATACATATACATGCAAACCCACATGCATACATATACATACAAACCCACACACATACAAACCCATACAAACCCACGTACATACAAACCCACGTACATACAAACCCACAGCACACACACATAACCCGTAGAGATGGAAGGCAGATCTGTGATTGCCTGGCAGCAGAGGGGGAAGCTGACTGGGAGAGGCTACAAGGGAACTTTCAGATTTCATGGCAAGAGTCTGCATCTTGATTGTGGTGGTGATTACTCAGGTGAATGAATGTGTCAAAACAGATCAAAACATACATTTACCATGAGTGTATTTTATTGTAGTCAAATTATACCTCAATTATACGTATATATTTTTTTCCCCCTAAATCAGCCACAGAAAGAAGAAAGACTGCCTTGAAAGTAAAAATAGTTAGACTGACAGTAACTTCTCAACAGAAACAATGTTTGCCAGGAGACAATATAATGATATCTTCAAAGTGCAGAAAGAAAATAGCTGCCAATGTAGATTTCTATTACCAGGGAAAATATCCTTCCAGGAAAAAAAAAAAGAAATAAAGGCATCTTCAGAAGAGAAAAAACTGGCAACATTTATCTACAGCAGACACTATTAAACAAAATAGAAAAGAAGGCAGCAGAAAAGCCATCTCAGAAGGAAGACCAGGGATACAGAGAGGAAAAAGGGGAAAGAAAATGGCAAATATATGGGCAGTATAAGAGAATACGGACCATATAAAACAACACTGAAAATGTCTTTTCTTTTATAGAGAGAATTAAAATACCCAAAACAGTTGGCATAGAAGTTGTTGTTGTGTGCTATCGAGTCAACTATGACTCGTGTTTAGATGCCCTCAAGTCAATTCCTACTCACAGTGACCCAATGTGACAGAGCAGAACTGCCCCCTGGGGTTTTCTAGGCTGTAATCTTTACAAGCTCAGATCGCCAGGTCTTTCTCCTGCAGAGCTGCTGGGTGAGTTCAAATCCCCAGTCTTTAAGCCAAACACTTAACCATTGCACCACCAGGGGTAGGGAACATGAGAAATGGAATTAAAATATGACAAGGAATTGTCTGGAAAGAAGGTAAAGTTACCAAATAACATTAGGCTTTGATAAATAAAAGGGACATGCTGATTTCTCCAGAGTAACCACAAAAATAGCAACAAAAGAAAGCAAAACTTCCAAGTTAATTGATTGTTTTTATTATTCCATTCTTTCCCTCAATCTGGAGCCCCTGTGGTGCAGTGGTTAAGAGCTTGGCAGCTAATCAAAAGGTCGGCAGTTCAAATCCACCAGCTGCTCCTTGGAAACTATATAGGGCAGTTCTACTCTGTCGTGTAGGGTTGCTATGAGTTGGAGTCGACTTGAAAGCAACAGGGTTTTTTTTTGGAGATTCCCTCAACTGGTCTAAAAGAAAGCAAGGAAGGAATCTAGAGCAGGAAGGAGACAGAGAACACATTTAGTAAGACTGTAGATTAGATCATGGGGATGGCGCAGTGTTTCCTTTTGCTGTGCATGGGGTCACCATGAGCCGGGGTCCCTGTGAGCTGACAATAACATTACCTGGTCAAGATGACACATACAACGACCATCACAAGTATTAACTGAAAAGCCATTTTCCAAAGCATATAACAAGTCCTAAAAAATATCAGTGAAGGAGCCCTGGTGGCGCAACAGTGAAGTGCTCTGCTACTAACCGAAAGGTCAGCGGTTCAAATCCACCCAGTGGCTGTGGGAGAAAATACCTGGCGATCTGCTCCCATAAAAATCATAGCCTAGAAAACCTTATGGGGCAGTTCTAGTCTGTCACCTGGGGTTGCTATGAGTCAGAATCGAATCAGCGGCAACTGACAACAACAAAAACATATCAACACCCAGCGCCATCATCTCTGGGAAGTACCTTAGGAAAGATTCCAAGAGACAAAGATTCAAGCCTTATTTAAAACAGTAAAATATTTAGCAACAATCTAACTGGCCCCACCAAGAAACTGTTGAGTAAATTATGCTACTTTCACGTCAGAAAACAGTGAGGAGCTACCAAAAAATTTACAAAATTTTGCAATGACATTTACATGCCTCTGATAAAATATTAAGCCAAAACAAAAAAAAAGCAGCAGAGAAAACTGTTTATTGGGTATGTAATAAATTCTGAAAATAAAAGCAGTAAGTGGAGCTAGAAAAAAATGTTAACAGCAGTTCCTCACACTTTCTGCTTTCTGATTTTTCAACAATGACTTGAATTACTTTGAAAATTACACAAAGTAAAATAAAGACGAAAAATGTTCCATGTAAGTACAAAGCATGCATAAAAGTGAGGTGTTATTCCAATGATTAGGATTATTTTTATTCAGTTACAGATCCCAAGTCTTGTATGCAAATGAGAGCTATGATCAAATGCATTTTTAAGAGAAAAGATGGATAGTGAAGAAACGACACCTCAGCCCAGCAAACACCCTAAATAGATAACACGTTTCCCAACTGATACAAAGGCAACTTTAATGAATTGCCACAGAAAAAAAATATATACGCTTTTCCCAAGGCCTGCCCTTCCCAGTTCGGCTCAATTTCACGGTGTGCAACTGCCTTTTATTTTATTGTCACTGAGGCATTGGGAAAAACAAATAGAATAAAGACGAGCATTGTTAATAGATTTTTTTTTTAAAAGAAACCCATTTTTTTTGCAGTTTCAGGGAGTTATTTAGCTTCCATGGCATCTGTTGACAAAGAAAAATGCAACCACGTTAGCTATAAATATGCTCTGGTTGTAAATGTTGTGGCCGTTTCAGTTTACAATAAATGCACTTTTCTGTCTTAGGAAAGAACTGTTACCTAGAAAGCAGATGGAAAGCAAATTCCACTGAGTGGTCATTACGGGGCTCCCTAAGCCCCTTAAAGGGGAGGATCCAGTGGGCTCTTCTCAGCAGGGTCCCACTCTGCACTTCAGTCTCCTGGGGCTGACAGGCAGTCACAGGGGAGACCCAGTCAGCACTTCCTTCCTCGCCAAGGTCGCTGGTTCCCCTGGAGTTCACAGGGAAGGAGGTCATCCTGCAGCCGCCCTGGACCAAGTGAAGACAGCCTACAGCCAACGAAGGGGCACCCTGTGGTTTCCCTCAGAGCCAGCCCCCTCTCCCAGCACAGCGGGGTCAATGGTGGTCTTCTCTGGAACCACGGGAACCAGCCCCCACCGCACACTTGGGCCTCCTGTGATGGCTAAGTAAAGGCCAGCCAGCAGAGAAGCCCACTTGTTTACCCTGAAGAAGAAAAATAATCGAGGCACCTCGGGCAGCACCCCCCACGGCAGACACAGCTTCCTAAATGCTGCTCAGGGAACCCTTGTTCTCAGTAGGACCCTCAGCAAGAAAAGTCTCCAAGGTTTGAGGTCTCATTGGCATGTAGGAGGATCATAACTGCAACCGAAGATCTGAACATATCCAGGGATAAGAAGAAACCAGGGAGCCGCTTCTGTCACTTGACCTACCCGCTCACAACACGGAGGGATTGGCCAGTATCTAAGAGTTGCTAACTGAGACAGAGGTCCACCTTGAGCTCCAGATCTGCTTTTTTCAGTTCCACTCAGCAGCTGTCAAACTTAAATTAGCATCTGGACATGCCATGCAAAGATACGCATTTCTCTTTGTCTGAAACTCCACTGGCTTCCAGGACAGAGTATGATTTCACATGTGATGATCAAAAGGTGCCCTGGAGAAGCACTCCACCTCTCAGGGTCTCAGTGCAGGTGGGGTGGAGTCCCTGATTAGGTGTTGGGTCCTCACTCCTAAACAGAACTTCTTTTATCTTTTTGAAGAAATCTTTTACTGGGGGTTTAATCTGTCCCAGGCACTGTACTAAACACTGTACATGAATTACCTCCCTTAATCCCACAGCGCACCTCGGAGAAGGTACTATTCTCTTCCCTGGCTCACACAGGTGAGAAACTGAGGCACAGAGGGCTGCAGACCCCTGTCTAAGGTCACACAGGAAATGCCCATTCTACAAAGAGATTCAGAGAGAGTCTGTCATCTGACTGAATTCACACAGCCCATCAGAGATAGAGGTGCCCCTATTGAACCCAGCTCTCTGTCTTCAAAACCCAGCTACTCCTGCCTCTAAAAACCCCTTTCCCTGGGTCTGAGTACGTTCTTCTCAGATCACACTGGGCTGCCTCCGCCACAGCCAATGGTGGGATGGGGGGACCCAAGTGCCTGAAGAGGCCAGCAGCCACCCTCAGTGAGCGAGACCCACGGCAGGTACAACACACAACTGCATTTCACAGAAGCAACACGCATCTTACCTGCATTTAGAAAAAACCCCTGTTGAAACCTAACCCTTCTATTGCTTCATTAAGTTTCTCATCACACATCTTTTCTGTGTACCTGCCACAGTAGGTACTGAAGTTGTTTCTCACGAGTGTCTTGTTCCTTTCAATACAGAAACCTTTTGTTTGCATACCAAACATATGAGAATATTCTTTATTTTTGCAAAGAAATATGCTTTCTCATTTATCCTGAAACACTCTGTGTTTCCCACTTGGTGGGGACATGGATAATAAAATAATTTAATACATTAGGTTAGCAGCTGAGCTCTTAATCACTGCGCCACCAGGGCTCCAATTTAATGCTTAGAGGTCACTTGCTAGACACTGTTGACACACTTTACACATATAACATTATTAATCCCCATAACAGTCCTTTCAGGTAAATACTATTGTTTTCCTGATATTAAAGATGAAGAAAGTGAGGCACAAAGATTTAAGTAACTTGTTCAAAATCTCATAGCTAATAAGGGGTGATATCAATAAATACTTCTGTCCTATAAGAAAAACCCACCACCCACCTGTCAGTTTGCCATATTCTGGTGGCTTACATGCTGCTGTGATGCTGGAAGCTATTTACCAGGATTTCAAATACCAGCAGGGTTTTCCATGGTGGACAGCTCTCAGCATAGCTTCCAGACTAAGACAGACTAGGAAGAAAGGCCTAGTGATCTACTAACAAAAATTAGCCAATGAAAATCCTATAGATCACAACAGAACACTGTCCAGTACAGAGCTGAAAAATGAGCACGCTAGGCTGGAAGGCACCCAGAATACACAGTGGCCACAGCAGCAGACTCAAGCACACCAATGATCATGAAGAGGGCACAGGACCAGCCAACATTTCTTTCTATTGTCTATGGGGTCACCATAAGTCAAAAGCAACTTGACAGCCACTAATAAGAAACTCACGACTGCACGCTGCATGAAAAATGGCAACTAACACCCAAGCCTAGTTCCAGGTAGGGCAGTAGGGAGTGGAGAGGACTGTGGTAAGCAGGAGACCGTAGGTCCTTTCTACACTGAGCAGCCACAAATCAGATTCAACCAGCAATGGTCATTTATGACACTGACCTGGTACTGCCAGATCTTCCAGTTTCTAGAGACGCCTGAAATGTATACTTTTATGTCCAGTCTCACGATTTTTTTTTTTTAAATTTTGGCCCAAATGGAAGGGAGGAAAAAAAAAAAAAACCCCACTGGGCAAGCCAAACAGAAGAGGTCTGTGACTCAGTCACTGGTTTGCCACCTAGATACAGAAAGTTACAATGAAATCAATGCTAAGTGGCAACAGTTGATATGTTCAAACAGTTCAGGAGACTCGATGTGCTCTTGAAGACAAAGGCTTCTTTGCTTTGCATTGTTTGGTCCAAGGGGAGATGCAAAGTAGCGGCTCCT
This sequence comes from Trichechus manatus latirostris, assembly GCF_000243295.1. Lineage (NCBI taxonomy): Eukaryota > Metazoa > Chordata > Mammalia > Sirenia > Trichechidae > Trichechus > Trichechus manatus. The sequence goes on along the minus strand of NW_004444067.1, from coordinate 2,969,953 downwards.
TTATTAACTAGAAAATAACCATTTGCCCTAATGAGTCACTCAGCATCAAAACACACCAAATTCATCATCACTGTTTTTGTTTTTCAAAAATGATTAAATACCACTTTCTTTTCCTTTATAGCAAGACACAACCGACAGCCGATCCACCAACTTATCTGCTGATTTCTAACTACAGGATTTTGCATTCATTATTTCCTACTTAACTCCTTCTTTGAAAAAAGAGGAATAACTTAATTCTGCCTCTTGACAGCACAGAGATTAAACGGCACGCCGTTAAGGATGACTGCTTCTCCAACAAAACAAAACACCAACAGCAAATCCATAAAATTTGGGCAGAAAAATATCAATCCAAAATAAGATGTACAAGGAGTAGCTCCTGGAAAACTCCTCTCAATTCAGGAAATTAAGAAACCTTCCAACCTCAAACAAAACCTGCTAATTGGTGCAACCACTCTGGGGAGCAATTTGGTAACATATCGAAAGGGGAAGGTACGAAATCCTAAGGATGCTGAATTCCACTGCTGGCTACAGAATTTAGAGCTTTGGCATCACATTTCTTTTCTTTTTTTTTAAACTCCAACCTACAGTAAAAAGTAGATTTTGCACGGCAGGTCAGAGGACACACAGACGTAAAGGACACAAACATTTCACCAAAGAATTCTTCCTATGGACTGAATTTTGTCTTGAAATCCTCATCCCTGTACCTGTGGGTGTGAATCCAGTTTGGAAATAGGGGTTCCTTTTGCTATGTTAATGAGGTCAAATCAGAGTAGGAGGGTCCTAAACCTAATCGCTTCTCAGTTATAAAAAAAAGCAGACTAGACACAGAGACACAAAGGAGGAGGAGGAAGGCAGACAACGGAGACAGATGCATCCAGGAACACCAAGGATTGCCACCAGCTACTGTTGTTGTTAGCTGTTGTCAAGTCAATTCCAACTCAGGGCAACCCTATGCGAGCAGAGTAGAACTGCTCCCTAGGGTTTTCAAGGCTGCAACCTTTCACAGAAGCAGATCACCAGCTCTAGACAAAAACAGACAGAAATATACAAAGAAGGACCTCCCTCTTGAGCCGCGCCATGAATTCGGACTTGCAGCCTCCAGAACTGTGAGAAAATTAATTTCTGTTCTTTAAAGACCCCTGCTTGTGGAATTTCTATTAGGGTAGCACAAGGTAACTAAGAGGATACTCTTCCTGTTACATGCGGTGGATGCTGATATTTTCTGTTCTGTGCTAATCTATTCAATTTCTCTCTTTTAACGCTTGTCATGGCTTCTTAACGGATTGCGATTCCCTGTTTAGAAACCACTATTCCAGAGAAACAAGCTTACATATGCAAGATTACATGTACGAGAATAGGCACATTTTAAATAATATTCATCCATCAACAGAACAATGAGTACATGAATTATGGGATATCTACATTACGGAATATTAAACACCAGGAGGAATCAGGTAACTGGAGCGACATGTACCAACAGGGATTAATTTGGGAAACATTGCATTGAACAGAAAAAGACAAGTTGCAGAATGATTCTTACAGCAAGATACCATTTATATAACGTTTGAAAATGTGCCAAACACACTTCTGTGGAAAGGTACCTATGTAGTAAAATTATTAAAATATTCTTAAGAGTGATAAACATGTAATTCAAGATGGTAGTTCTCTCTCAGGAGAGAGGAAGGGGAATGTGATAATGCAATTTTTGTTTTTTAAATCTCTGTAGCAGTTTAGATAAATTAGTAAAGAATGTTCGCCATGAACACTGCTCTCTTTTAAAGAATTATCTATATGAGGTTAAATTGTTAACAGTGCACTTCACCAAAGAAGGCATTCAGGCGGCTGACAGATACATGAGGAAATGCTCATGATCATTAGCCATTAAAGAAATGCAAATCAAAACTACAATGAGATACCATCTCAGCCCAACAAGGCTAGCATTAACGCAGAAAACACGTAATATCAATTGCCGGAGAGGCTGTGGAGAGGTTCCCGCCCTGACAGGGAACACAACAAAGAGTCCCCGATGGAGCAGGAGAAAAGTGCGGTGCAGAATTCAAATTCATGTAAAAAAAACAAACTTAATGGCCTGACTGAGACTAGAGACTAGAAGGACCCCAGAAGATGTGGCCCCCTGACTCTGTTAGCCCAAAACTAAAACCATTCCCTAGGCCAACTCTTCAGACAGAGATTAGACTGGACTATGGATGCAAAATGATACTCGTGAAGAGTGTGCCTCTTAGTTGAAGTAGATACACGAGACTACATGGGCAGCTTCTGTCCGGAGGCGAGACGAGAAGGCAGAGAGGGACAGGAGCTGATTGAATGGACACAGAAAATCTGGAGTGGAAAGAGGGAGTGTGCTGTCACGTTATAGGGATAGCAATTAGGGTCACATAACAATATGTGTATAAATTTTTGTATGAGACACTAACTTGAGCTGTAAACTTTCACCAAAGCACAATAAAAAAATTTAAAAAAAATTGTCAACAGTAACTCTAAAGCACAGCTGAGACCTTTAGGGGGTAGTAAGTCTAAGAACAACATGGAGAATGTCACCAATATCACTGAACTGTACATGCAGAAACTGATGAATGGGTGTATGTTCTGCTGTGTATATTTTCACCAAAATTAAAAAAATAATTTTTTAAAAGCTCTGTAGCAAATCTGGCAAAATGTTAAACTGACAAAGCAATGTGTAGATAGATGGGTGTTTGTTACAATGTCCTCTATATTTGTAAGTACGCTTGAAATAGTTTATAATTTTAAAAAAATTGTCCACTTGAGAGGAGAAAGAAATTCACTTCTTTGCTGATCAAGGCACCACCCACCAACCCTGCATACAGAGCAGAGCAGACAGTGGGCCCCAGTTTCTAGTTTTGCTTTGCTTCTTTGTCGTGTGTGGTTTTGCTCTTCTTCCTTGGTCTTTAAAGTCACCCCTCTCTGGGACTGCATCTGAGCCCTGGTGGCGCAGTGGTTAAGAGCTCGGTTGCTAACCAAAAGGTCAGCAGTTGGAATCTACTAGCTGCTCCTTGGATAACCTATGGGGCAGTTCTACTCTGTCCTGCAGGGTCGCTAGGAGTCGGAACTGACTCGATGGCAATGGGCAGGACTGCATCCGGAGCCGGGGTTAATCTTAACAAAACCTTGTTAGGTCAGTCCCTCCTAGCAGGATAACCTCCACAGTGAAAATGTTAAGTTCTGATACTATTTATGAGCTTCTGCTGCACATATCAGCCTCTTGAATTTTGAAAAACACGTCTAAATCCTGGAAAGTCTCAGCAAAGGGGGTAGAGTGGAGTAGATTCTTATGTAGGGGTTCAGTTTGAAAGACTACATGAAAGGTGAGAATTACATATCAGAAGTAGTCTTTGAATATTCCTCAGCTGGCCGTAAAGCATACTATACGGGACTTTTGCAGGGAAAGTGCTTCTTCCTTCTGTTTTTTTGTTTCGTTTTATTGTGGTGTTGTTAGGTGCTGTCAAGCCAGTTCTGATTCATGGCAACCCCATATACAACAGAAGAAAACCCTGCCCCGTCCTGTGCCATCCTCACAATCATTGTTATGTTTGAGCCCATTGTTGCAGCCACTGTGTCAATCTATCTCATTGAGGGTCTTGCTCTTTTTCGCTGACCCTCTACTTTACCAAGCATGATGTCCTTCTCCAGGGATTGGTCTCTCCTGATAAAGTATCCAAAATAAGCAAGACGAGCCTTGCCATCCTCACTTCTAAGGACTATTCCGGCTGGGACTATTCTGGCTGTACTACTTCCAAACAGATTTGTTCATTCTTCAGGCAGTTCATGGTATCTTCAATATCCTTCATCATGTATTGTGGTAAAATACACATAGCATAAAATTTACCAGTTTAACCATTTTAAAGGGATCCAGTAGCATTAAGTACACTCACCACGTTGTGTGACCATCACCACTATCTAGTCCAGAACTTTTCAACGTCCCAAAAGGAAACCCCATACCCACTAAGCGGTCATTCCCATTTCCTCCTTCCCACAGCCCCTGACTGTCTGTCTGTCTCAAATATGCTGTCTCTACAGATTTTCCAATTCTGGACATTTCACGTAAGTGGGATCATACAGTATGTGGGTTTGGGGACTGGCTTCTTTCACTTAGTATAATATTTTCACGATTTTTCCATGTTGTAGCATGTATCAGTACATCATTGTGTTTTATGGCTGAATGGTACCCCACTGCATGGATAGACTTCATTTTGTTTATCCACGTGAGGATGTGTAGAAATTGGGACCCTCGTCCGTTGCTAGTGGGAATATAAAATGGTACAACCACTGTGGAAAACAACAATGACTGTATGACCCAACTATTCCCTCCTGGGTACGTACCCAAAAAGAATTGAAAACAGGTGTCGACAGAAAATCCTGTACATAAATGTTCATAGCAGCATTGTTCCCAATAGACAAAAAGTGAAAACAACCCACACGTCCATCCCTTTTTTTGTGTTAAGTAGCTGGCTTAGTGAGGATCACCTCACATGGATAGCATAGCTCTACAAGCACCAGAATCACAGCAGGTGGGATGCTCACGCCATGAGCAGCCCAGGGAAAGTGACTCCAAACTGGGGAGGTGCAGGTCACCCTCCCACCCATGCCCCCTCCAGAGTGACACTCCCAAGTGTGCAGCCGGCAGTCTCTCCATCACATCTAAGCTGCAATTTGAGTCTCTCTCTTTCACCAAGGGCTTACAGTCAAATATCTATTAGCTACGCGTGTATGTATGTGTGTGTGTCCCCTGCGTAGGTATCCGCCAGAATGATAGAACTGGACACACCTGGGCTCTAGAGAGGAAACACCGCTTAGGGGGGTCAACGGCCCCCCGGGGTCGAAAAGGCCCACGAGACAGCAGAATGGGCTGTCCTTCTCTGAGGCAAATAAATCATCTTGAGACTTGGAGGAAAACATGGGCTGGAAGGTGGACGAAGGGAGAAAGGGGGAGGAGAGGGTGGGGAAAGACTGAGACTTTGCTTCTGATGTGGCAGCATATGACCCTCTGCCTTAACTCACCTGGGCATAACAAGGCCCCAGGGAGGCAGCCATTCCTATCTAATTATTATTATTGTGAAATGACTTTAGAAGTACCAGAAGTTACAAAAAAAGTAGTATAAAGAATTCTCTTAAACCCTTCACTCAGTTTCTCCAAATGTTAACATTTTTTAAGCATAGTCATCACCACTATTGGGAGTCCTGGTGGCAGGCACAGTGGTTAAAGAGCTCAGGCTGCTAACCAAAAAGTCAGCAGTTTAAATCCACCAGCCGCTCCTTGGAAATCCTATGGGGTAGTTCTCCTCTGTCCTATAGGGTTGCTACGAGTCAGAATTGACTCGATGGCAACGGGTATCACCACTATTTATTTCCCAAACTTCTTCATCACCCCCAACAGAAACTTAGTACCCATTAAGCAATAACTCCCATTCCCAGCTCAGCCAAGCCCCTGGTAACCACTGATCTATTTTCTGCCTCTACACATTTGCCTCTTCGAGATATTTCATCTACATGGGATCCTACAGTACGCAAGCTTTTGTGTCTGACTTTGTGTCTGAATTATGTCGCTCCGCATAGTGTTTTCAAGGTTTCCCCACGGTGTAGCACACATCAGGACTTCATTTCTCGTTACCGCTGAATAGTACTCCATCGGGTGGATGGACCACGTTGTGCTCGTCCTTTCATCTGCTGATGGACACTTGAGCTGCCCACCAGTAACCAATTTTAATAACAAGAACACGGAGGCACAGAGAGGTTGATAAAAGGTGCCCACACTCACACAGCTGGTAAGAGGCGCCGCTGAGCGAACTGGGCAAGCGGGCTACCAGGCCAATCCTTCCACTTTTGCGCTGGACCACGACCGGCGCACGGTGACAGATGCGAAGAAGCACAGACTATGATGCGGAACCGGGAAGCTTCGCCTTGAAATAGGAAAGAGGTGAGGATGGTGGCCTTTAGTGCCCCTAGGGGACTGTTACAGGGAAGACGTGGCAGGCCTCCCTGGGGGGCTGCCCTGAGTGGGGCGGCAGAGAAGCATATCTCTACCCTCACCCTGACTCACCCCACTCCGTCTCCTCTGCTCCGTCGAGTCCAACCACACAGCCCTTGCTGCCCCCAGTCACTGCAGGCGCCCCCACTTGGGTCTTTGTGCTGGCTGCTGCCCCTCCCAGCCCTACCTGCCCCGAGGTGTCCACCTGCACTGCTTGGTCCCGTCTCTCAGGTCTTCAGTTCAATGGCCTCTTACTGTGGGCTCATTGCTGGCCACCTCCTCCAAAACTGAGAAACTCCTCCCACCAATGCACTCTACTCCAACTCCTGATTTATTTTTCTTCATCCAATAGTAAATATTAACTTATTGGCTGTGTCCTCCCATAGAAAATAACCTCCCTGAGGTAGAGATGTTGGGCTGTTTCGTTCAAGGCTGTAAACCCAGCACCCGTGACGGTGCCTGGCTCTTCGGAGGGCACTATAATCCTCACTGAGTGAGTGCACGGCTCTGAAAGTGCGGGTTCTGACAGTTGGCAAGTGTTTCTTGGTGACTGGGGGCAGGGGGCTCCAACGTAATCGCAGAGTCCTTATAAGAGGGAGGCAGGAGGCTCAGAGTCACAGAGAAAAGATATAAGGACAAAAGCAGAGGTCAGAGAGGAGAGAAGATGCTACGCTGTTGGCTTTGACAATGGAGGAAGGGGCCACGAGCCAAGGAATGCAGGAAAAGACAAGGAACGGCTTCTCCCCTGGAGCCTCCAGAAAGAACGCAGCCTTGCAAACACCTCGATTTTAGCCTAGTGAGACTGCTTTCAGACTTCTGACTTCCAGACTGTAAAAGAATAAATCTGTGTTGTTTTAAACCACTAAGCTTATGGCAATTTGTTACAATAACAGGCAACTAATACACCAACAAATACCTCACAGTTAATTTGGAGAGTCCCCTCCGGCGGCACAATAATACTTCTAAAAGGAAAAAGAGATAATTACATGGCATTTCCCCTAGGAAGTTCAGGTAAAAATCTAGCTCCGACATGAGCGGAAGATAGAAAACTACATATCACATCTGCTTCCTTATCCAGCCCCAGGGTGCAATTCCAGGTGAGAATGGACAAGTATGACCGGAGGTCTAAAAATCCCAGGAGGACCAGAGAGCATTAGAAAGAGGGGATGACAGAAGGTCATTGATGAACAAAACCTCCTTCGAAAAGGCCCCCAGTGTTGTCTTGATGGCTGCGAATGCTTCACAGCTAACACCTTCACCAGCATCTGCGAGGAAGGCTCACTCGGCCGAGTCATTTACAACTGAAGAAGGAAGAGGTGGTTTTCGTGGCTGGGACTCAATCTGTAAACCTGCAATTATTAAAAATAAAAAATAAGCACACTCCAAAGATTCTGTTCCAACAGAGGTTGCAGGGCAGGACGCACTACAACAGGGTGGGGCCTGTAGCATTCCTTGAAGAAACACAGCATCTGCCCCATCGCTTGCTTAAAATAAGATGCGAGCACTCACGGAAACGGCTCCTTCTACTTCTCACTTTCTTGGACGAATCGGCGTTTCATTTTGAAGTGTTTTTGTCAACTGCTTCCTAACCAAATGCGTAAACTATAAAATCGGTTGGTGGAACCAACAGTCCATGAGGGGAGGATAACAATTCCAACTAATGTGAAAACTGATCTGAGCAGAGTTAGAGTCGAGACATACGCAACACTCCCAGTCCCCAGGAGTTGCAAAGCGTCACACCAACAAATCCCACGACCAAGTCCCACGGCAGCCTGCTGGTCAAAGGGGACAGGGGCCAGTGCTCAAGACCAGAGCTACTACTTGTGAGGTTTTGTACTCTTAATGCACTGATCGCTAAGGAAGCATGTTGACGCACTGGAAATGAAATCCCCAAAATGTCTCTAGCACCCAGCTGCAAGGGAGCCCTGGTGGTGCAGTGGTGAAGAGCGACGTAGCAAGCTACGGCTGCTAACCAAGAGGTCAGCAGTTCAAATCCACCAGCTGCTCCTTGGAAACCCTATGCTGCAGTTCTACTCTGTCCTATAGGGTTGCTATGAGTCAGAATCGACCCGACAGCAACGGGTTCCAGCTGCAAAGGTGGAGCCCACGAGCCAGTGGGCCCAGTCATAGCATCCCACGACAAGGCAGAAGCACGGGACATCATCAGCCATGTTCTAACGATAGGCTGTTATTAGGTGCCGCCGAGTCAGTTCCAGCTCATAGCGACCCTATGTACAACAGAACGAAACACTGCCCGGTCCTGCGCCATCTCACAATCGTTTGAGATGTGTTTGAGCCCATTGTTGCAGCCATCTAACAATATATACAAAGGAAAATATTCCAGGAATCCCTGTGGCCCATCCACCTATTGCCTTTCAACCAAAGAAAGCTTTCTCTAGCTCCAATCTCTCCTGAGCCTGTGCAATTAGAGGGTCATGGCTAATTGAATACTAGGGCCATAGCCAGCCTGGCTTACCACGGGGCTGACACCTTGTTCTCACTTTACAGGATTTGCAAAACTAAGTCTCCAAGCACCAACCCTGTGCTATATACCTCCAACAGCCCAGGCAGCACAAGAGTGAAGAATCCATTTTCCACATCACGGGATCCGAGCTTTTCCTTTAACATAGGAAGGGGCTTTAAAGACCCCCACCTCCATGTCAGGAATGGTCAAGTTAGGGCTGAGGAAGGGAAGTGACCTCTCTGTGACGACACACTGAAATCACTAGGTATCAGGAACAGAATCCAGGTCTTGGAGTCTCAAGGCTTCAGACTGCAAACTGCTGGTGGCTGTCTGCCCACCAGAGCCACCTGGGTCACAGGTGGTATCTCAATCGACCACCGCATTACCTGACTTCTCATTCCAACCACTGGCTCCCTGCCTACCCGGCATAACCCCGTCTACATACCTGGTGGCATGAAAGCAGCTGGCTACCACCACTGCCAGCACCCAAAGCCACCAGCCCTCAAGTATGAACACTGCCTTCTCCCCATCCTGGGCTTTCCCGTCCATGGCAGCAGAGTCAGGTGGTAGAGGAGGGGCAATGGGAACACACAGACTGCTCATTTGTCTGTCCTGAGGACCCCACAGGAAGCGAGGCATTCCCACACACACAGGCTCAGTGCAACCTTTTGGTCTTTCACCCAGATCCTCCTGAGCCTCTCACCCTCTGCCCCATGCTCAAAGCCATCCAGAAACCCTTCCCAGTCTACCAGCCCATTTGTTTCTCTGCCTATTTACCGTTTATTTCATTTGTTTATGGATTATTACTGAGACCAGGTCATTTGTTTTTCTTTGTTGCTGTTATTAGTTGCCTTCGAGTTCATTCCCATTCATGGCAATGTGCCAAGTAGAAATGTTCCATAAGGTCTTCAAGGCTGTGACCTTTCAGAAGCAGATCGCCAGGCCTGTCTACCGAGGAGCCTCTGGGTGGGTTCACACCACAAACTTTTTAGATAGTAGTTGAGCGCTTAACCATTTGTGCCACCCAGGGACGTTTATCTATGGCTCATTATTATCTATTAACTATTATCTATTATCAATTAACATGCAGGAACCTCCATTACCAAGGCAACAGCAGTGAGGCATATCCCGTTTAAATTACCCCCTGGACTATGACCTCCACTTGCTCCCCAGCTTCTACCCCTGCTCCTGACAGTCCTTTCTCCACACAGCAGCCAGCAGGCCTTCTAAAAATGTAAAGTAGCTCATGTCACTCCACTCAAAACCCCACCTCTACCCCATCACCCTCCAGCATATCACCTGACATTAAACTCTGCATACCAGGTCCTAGCGCTAATCAAACACTTACCAATGGCTGGGAAATCAGAAAGCCAGCATGCCAGTGGGCCTGGCACATGGGCTCACCCCAACACAAATGCTGTAGCCACCATACTATATGCTCAGGGGTGGGAGGGAAGTCCACAGAAGTCAGGTGTCCTGACCTGGATCATCCTTCTTGATTCATTCATTCATTCATTTACTCAGTAAATTTTTATTGCTATTGTTAGGTGCTGCTGGGTTGATTTTCAAGTCACAGTGACGCGTGTGACACAGCAGAATTGCCCCATAGGGTTTTCTAGGCTGTAATCTTTACAGAAGCAGATAACCAGGTTTTTCTCCCATGGAGCCACTGAGTGGGTTCGAACCACCAACTTTTGGGTTTGCAACCGAGCATCAATTTTTTGCACCACTGGGCCTCACAGTCAACATCATACAAAGCAGTATCGTGCACCTAGGTCCCTAGATGGCACAAACGGTTCACATTCGACTACTAACCTAAAGGTTAGCAGCTTAAACTTACCCAGCAGAGCCACAGAAGAAAGGCCTGGCAATTTGCTTCCGTAAAGATTACAGCCAAGAAAGTGCTATCAGGCAGTTCTAGTCTGTAACACGTGAGATCACCCAAAGTCAGGGCTGACCCAATGACAATGGTTTTGTTTTGGTTTGGTTTCATCATGCCTGCACCTGCAAAAAGCAACACAGGATGCTGACCACGTGACCAGATACAATCAAATAAAAGGTCATTTCACAAAAGACAGGTTTCTTCTCATCCCTCCTCGCCCCGCCTTGAAAAAAAAAGTCAGTTTTGTTTGGACACACTAAGCTTTTAAAGGCACAGTGCATGAATTCATGCTCAGTGGAGGCAGGCTGAGTTAAATGGATGTTTCGAATCATAAAGAATTTTCCCCCAGGGAACCTTGAAGAAGGCCGGTGGGAGCCAGGTGGGGGCTAGAGGGAGAGGCAACCACTCAAAGGTTCACTCCCTTTTTTTTTCCCCTCCAAAGACGTCCACCAGATCAGAGGAAGGTTTGACCTGTCAGTCTGGTCAACCGACTGGTGATAGGTGAGCAGGCATCATAACAAACTGACTTCATGGAGAGGCCAGGGTTTCTGACAGGCAGATGCCCACAGAAAAGCCAGATGAAGCGTCACTCTCATTGCATTAACTGTCCCTGCAACAAATGACCGTGAAACCTCAACTGGACAACAATGGTTGGAGGGCGGGGCCAAGATGGCTTCCTGAGTGCCCTCTTACAACAAAGACCCCAAAAAACAAGTGAATTGTTTATATGTGACAATCTAGGAGCCCTGAACATCAAAGACAAGGTTGAGGAGTCAGACTGAGCGGCAGGGGGTGGAAGAGACGGTTCAGAAGCAGCAAGGAGTTGCCAGACTTGACCTGGTAGGAACCGACACCCTGCAGGCCAGATTGGCTGGTGTGTGTGGTGAGCCACGCGGTGGCATTTGGGATGCATTTTCCACACCGAGAGAGACCGAGCAGCGGAGAGTCTACTCAAGCCACTAGAACCAGTGAAAAGTGGCTCTCAATTGGCAAAAGATAAGTACATGTTCCTAATCTACTGCGAGGATCAAAAAAGACCCCCTTTGGGAAAAAACTCTCTCCCATTTACCTGTGCCCTCCCCACTCTGCACCAGGTCCCAGGCCAGCTTCAGTGATTGCCACGTATCCTGGGCCAGAAGTAGGATATGTCACGTGCCCTGAGCCATTCTCCCAGTCTTGGAGAGGGAACAAATTACCAAACAGGAATATATATTTTGCCAGCCAGGATCTGGCATAAATAAGGAATAAATCATTCCCCTAAGCCAGGAACTCAGAGTTGGCACAGCTGCTTTGCCTAGACACAGGATTTGAATGCCTTTCACCCCTACATAGACCTGTGTGGACCCATTTCAACAGCACAGGCCCTCATTAGCACAATACAACAGAGTATATACCTGAAACCTAACTGCAACAGTATCAGCTATATGGTGGAGTGGCAGGTTTGTGACATCTGGCACCGTTGTGCTGGTTAAGCAGGGTCCTCACCTACCCACATCAGGGGCCTGAGGACTGGTAGCTCCACCCATGCCACCTGTGACAGGAGTCCAAGAATAAGTGGTGCCTCCAATTCCTTATAGCCAATAGCATTGGGTGCCATAGTCTGGCTGCAAAACCCATCTACTTACACACTCTAGGGAAAAAGGACATGCTCTCCTCTCAGACATTCAGGGGCAGCCATCACCCCCTGCCTTACTCAGCATACGACCCCTTACTGCAACCAGATACCTGTACATACCCCAATCACCCCTGCCCATCTAGGACTGTAGGTGAGAGCCTACAACACCACTTGGTGACTGACTACCTGGACACCTGAGCTGAATCCATACAAGAAAAGTAAACAGACTCCTGGGCTCACATACCTAGTTACAGATCTAACCACCTGGTGACAGGACATTAGAGCTTCAAAGGTGCCAATAATCAAACTAGTTCACAGGAGCAGCCTATATGGGCATATCAAAACAAAACAAAACAAAACAAGAAGCTAACACACAGTAAGCAAACATAAAATAAATAAATATAATAACTTATTGATGGCTTGGAGACAACAGTCAATATCAAATCACATAAAGAGGCAGGCCATGATGGCTTCAGCAAGCTCCCAAAACAAAGAATCAAGAAATTTTCTGAAGGAAGAGAACTTCTTAGAATTACCAGAGGTAGAATACAAAAGATTAATATACAGAATTCTTCAAGAGATCAGGAACAAGATCATACAAAATGCAGAACAACCCAAGGAACACACAGACAAAGCAATAGAAAAACTTAAAAAGTTTATAGAAGAGCATAATGACAAATTTAACAGGCTACAAGATTCTACAGACAGCAAACAGAAATCCAGAAGATTAACAATAAAATTTCAGAATCAGACAACTCAACAGAAAGTCATAGGAGCAGAATTGAGACAAGGAAGTCAGAATTAGTGAGACTGAAGATAAAGCACTTGACACCAACTTATTTGAGGAAAAATCAGATAAAATAATTTTAAAAATTGAAGAAACCCTAAGAATCACGTAGGACTCTATCAAGAGGAATAACCTATGAGTGATTAGAGTACCAAAATGGGGCGGGGATAGGGCGGGGAGGAGATACCAGAGAATACAGAGAGAATTGTTGAAGATTTGTTGGCAGAAAACTTTCCTGATACTGTGAAAGATGAGAAGATATCTATCCAAGATGCTCATTGAACCCCATACAAGGTAGATCCCAAAAGAAAGTCACCACGGCATATTATACTCAAACATGCCACAACCAAAGATAAAGAATTTTAAGAGCGGCTAGAGATAAATGAAAAGTCACCTACAAAGGAGAGTCAATAAGACTCAGCTTGGACTACTCAGCAGAAACCATGCAGGCAAAAAGGCAATGGGATAACATATATAAAGCCTTGAAGGAAAAAAACTGCCAGCCAAGAATTATATATCCAGCAAAACTGTCTCTCAAATATGATGGCGAAATTAGGGCATTACCAGATAAACAGAAGTTGAGGGAATTTGCAAAAACCAAACCAAAATTACAAGAAATACTAAAAAGAGTCCTCCCGTTAGAAAATTAATAACATCAGATAACAACCCAAGACTAGAACATAGGACACAGCAACCAGATGTTAACCCAGATAGGGAAGCCACAAAAATAAAGCTAAAACACTGAAAATAGCGTAACAGAGATGTAAACATGTAAAAGATGACAACATTAAAACAGAAAAGAGGGACTAAAAAATGTGCTCATAGATCTTTCATATGGAGAGGAATACAAGGCAGAATAAAGAAATAAAAAAGTGGTTTAAACTTAGAAAAACAGGGGTAAATATTAAGGTAACCACAAAGGAAACTAACAATCCTACACATCAAAATAAAAAACAAGAAAAACATAAACACTCAGCAAACACAAAATCTACAATAATGAAAAAGATGAAAAGAAAACATAAAGAAAAATGACTCAGCACAGAAAATTACGCGGAACAAAGAAACTGTCAACAACACACAAAAAAAGACATCAAAATGACAGTACTAAACTCATACCTATCGATAATTACACTAAATGTAAACAGACTAAATGCACCAATAAAGAAACAAAGTGGCAGAATGGATAAAAAAACACAATCTGTCTATATGCTGCCTACAAAAGACACACTTTAGACTTAAAGACACAAATTAAAACTCAAACGATGGAAAAAAAATATATCAAACAATCAAAAAAGAGCAGGACTGGCAGTATTAATCTCTGACAAAATAGACTTTAAAGTATAAGCCACCACAAAGGATAAGGAAGGACACTATATAATGACTGAAGGGTCAATACACCAGGAAGATGTAACAATAATAAATATTTACGCACCCAACTATAGGGATCCAAAATACGTAAGTAAAACAAACTCTAACAGCATTGAGAAGAGAGACAGACAGCTCCACAATAATAGTAGGAGACTTCAACATACACTTTCCGTGAAGGACAGAAATCCAGAAAGAAGTTCAATAAAGACACAGAAGATCTAAATGCCACAATCAACCAACTTGATCTCATGGACATATACAGAACACTCCACCCAACAGCAGCCAAGGATACTTTCTTTTCCAGTGCACATGGAACATTCTCCAGAATAGACCACATATTAGGCCAAAAAGCAAGGCTTAACAGAATCTAAAGCATTGAAATATTTCAAAGCATCTTTTCTGACCATAAAGCCATAAAAGTAGAAATCAATAACAAAAAAAGCAAGGAAAAAAAAAATCAAACACATGGAAACTGAACAACACCTTGCTCAAAAACTACTAAGTTACAGAAGAAATTAAGCACAGAATAAAGAGATTCACAGAATCAAATGAGAATGAAAACACATCCTACCAGAACCTTTGGGACACAGCAAAAGCAGTGCTCAGAGCTCAATTTATAGCAATAAATGCCACATCCCAAAAGAAGAAAGGACCAAAAGCAAAATATTAACCCTACAACTTGAACAAATAGAAAGAGAGCAGCAAAAGAAGCCCTCAGGTACCAGAAGAAAACACATAACAAAAATTAGAGCAGAGTTAAATGAAATAAAGAACAGAAAAACAATTGAAAGAGTTAACAAGACCAAAAGCTGATACCAAAACCAGGTAAAGATACCACAAAAAAAGAAAATCACAGACCAATGTCCCTCAACAAAATTCTAGCCAATAGAATTCAACAACATATAAAAAAAATAATTCACCATGATCAAGTGGGATTCACACCAGGTATGCAGGGATGGTTCAACATTAGAAAAATAATCAATGTAATCCATTATATAAATAAAACAAAAGACAAGAACCACAGATCTTATCAATTGATGCAGAAAAGGCATTTGACAAAGCCCAACACCCATTCATGATAAAAACTCTCAGCAAAATAGGAATAGAAGGGAAATTCCTCAGCATAATTAAGGGCATTAATACAAAGCCAACAGCCAACATCATCCTAAATGGAGAGACTTTGAAAGCATTCCCCTTGAGAAAGGGAACCAGACAAGGATGTCCTTTATCACCACTCTTATTCAACACTGTGCTGGAGGTCCCAGTCAGAGCAATTAGTCTAGAAAAAGAAATAAAAGGCATCCAAATTGGTAGGGAAGAAGTCAAAGCATCTCTATTTGCAGATGATATGATCTTACACACAGAAAACTCCCAAAGAATCCACAAAAAAAACTACTAGAACTAATAGTAGATTTCGGCAAAGTTTCAGGATAGAAGATAAACATACAAAAATCAGTTGGATTCCTCTATATCAACAAAGAGAACTTCGAAGAAGAAATTACCAAATCAATACCATTTACAATAGCCGCCAAGAAGATAAAATACTTGGGAATAAATCTAAAACCACAGACATAAAAGACCTGTACAAAGAAAACTATAAGACACTACTGCAAGAAACCAAAAGAGACCTACATAAGTGGAAAAACATACCTTGCTCATGGATAGGAAGACTCAACATTGTGAAAATGTCAATTCTAACCAAAGTGATCTACAGATACAACGCAATCCCGATCCAAATTCCACTGGCGTTTTTTAATGAGATGGAGAAACAAATCACCAAATTCATATGGAAATGGAAGAGGCCCCAGATAAGTAAAGCATTACTGAAGAAGAACAAAGTGGAAGGCCTCACACTACCTGATTTTAGAACCTATTATACCACTATGGTAGTCAAAACAGCCTGGTACTGGTACAATAACAGATACATTGACCAATGGAACAGAATTGAGAACCCACACATAAATTCATTCACCTATGAGCAGCTGATACTTGACAAAGGCCCAAAATCTGTTAAATGGGGAAAAGACAATCTCTTTAACAAATGGTGCTGGCATAACTGGATATCTATCTGCAAAAAATTGAAACAAGACCCATACCTCACACCATGCACAAAAACTAACTCAAAATAGATCAAAGACCTAAATATAAAATGTTAAACGACAAAGATCATGGAAGAAAAAGTAGGGACAATGCTAGGAGCCCAGATACATGGCATAAACAGAACACAAACCATTAGTAACAATGCACAAACACCAGAAGAAAAACTAGCTCCTAAAAATCAAACACTTATGCTCATATAAAGATTTCACCAAAAGAGTAAAAAGACAACCCACAGACTGGGAAAAAATTTTGGCTACAACAAATGTGATCAGTGTCTAATCTCTAAAATCTACAAGATACCGCAAAGCCTCAACAACAAAAGGACAAACAACCCAATTAAAAAATGGGCAAAGGATATGAACAGGCACTTCACCAAGGAAGACATTCAGGTGACTAGCAGACACATGAGGCAATGCTCACGATCATTAGCATCAGAGAAATGCAAATCAAAACTACAATGAAATACCATCTCACCCTAACAAGGTTAGCATTAGTCCAAAAAACACAAAATAATAAATGTTGGAGAGGTTGTGGAGAGACTGGGACACTTATACACTGTTGGTGAAAATGTAAAATGGTACAACCACTTTGGAAATTGATTTGGCGCTTCCTTAAAAAGCTAGAAATAGTACCATACAATCCAGCAAACCCGCTCCTTGGAATATATCCTAGAGAATTAAGAGCCATTGCACGAATGGATATATGCTCATCCATGTTCGTTGAAGCATTGTTCACGACAGCTAAGAGATGGAAAAAACCTAGGTGCCCATCAATGGGCAAATGGATAAACAAATTATGGTATAGTCACACAATGGAATACTATGCAACAATAAAGAATAACGATGAATCCGTGAAACATAACATGGAGGAATCTGGAAGGTATTATGCTGAGTGAACTTAGTGGCAAAAGAACAAATATCGTATAAGACCACTATTATAAAAAACCCAAGAAAAGGTTTAAACACAAAGGACAACGTTCTTTGATGGTTATGAGGGTGAGGAGGGAAGGAGAGAGGTATTTACTAACTAGAAAGTAGACAAGAATTATCTTAGGTGAAGGAAAGGACAGCACACACTACAGGGGAAGTCAGCACACTGGACTAAACAAAAGCTAAGAAATTTCCTGAATACTACCAAACACGTCAAGCAGCAGAGTAGCAGGGGCGGGGGTCTGGAGACCATGCTTTCAGGGGACATCTAGGTCAATTGGCATAACAAAGTTTTTTAAGAAAATGTTCTGCATCCTACTTTGGTGAGTAGCCTCTGGGGTCTTAAAAGCTAGTGAGCGGCCATCTAAGATGCATTAATTGGTCCCAACCCACCTGGAGTAAAGGAGAATGAAGAAAACCATGGACACAAGGAAGTTATTAGCCCAAGAGACAGAAAGGGCCACATAAACTAGAGACTTCATCAGGCTGAGACCAGAAGAACTAGATAGTGCCCAGCTACAACAATGACTGACCTGACAGGGAACTCAACAGAGTCCCTGATGCAGCAGGAGAAAAGTGGGGTGCAGAACTCAAATTCCAGAAAAAAGACCAGACTTAATGGTTTAACTGAGACTAGAGGGACCCTGGAAGACATGGCCCCTGGGCTCTCTATTAGCCCAAAACTAAAACCATTCCCGAGGTCAACTCTTCAGACAAAGACTAGACTGGGCTATGGGACATAAAATGATACTAATGAAGAGTGTGCTTCTTAGTTCAAGTTCATACATGAGCTTAAATGAGCAGCTCTCGTCCAGAGGCAAGATGAGAAGGCAGAGAGGGTCAGGACCTGGTTGAACGGACGCGGGAAATCCAGGGTGGAAAGGAGGAGTGTGCTGTCACAGTATAGGGAGAGTAAAACAAAACAATGTATGTATAAATTTTTGTATGAGAGACTAACTTGAATTGTAAACTTTCACTTAAAGCACAACAATAAAATAAAATAATTTTATTGTGCTTTCAGTAAAAGTTTACACAGTTAATTAGGCTCCCATTTAGCAATTACTGCATAAATTGTTCAATAACACTGCTTACATTTTTCACAATGTGTCAACATTCTCATTAATTCTGTTCTGGATGTTTCGTTTCCAGTGATCTGGTTGCCCTATCCCCTCACCCTTTCGTCTTTGCTTTAGAGTCATTGTTGACCGTTTGGTCTCATATAGATGATTTTTCAAAGATGCACAGTACTCACAGATAATATTCTTTATTATATGAGCTAATCTGTTAATTAGCTAAAAGGTGACCTCAGGGGGTAGTTTCAGTTCAAGATTTATGGGGTATCTCAGGGTGATAGTGTCGAGGTGTCTCTAGTCTCAGTTGGTCTAGTAAGTCTGGACTTGTTAAGAATTTGAGTTCTGTTCTTCATTTTTCTCTCCTTCCATCAGTATCCATCTATTGTAGCCCTGATCAGAACAGTCATTAGTGATAAGTAGCCAGGCGCCATCTAATTCTTCTGGTCTCAGGGTAGACGAGGCCGTAGTTCGTGTAAACTATTAATCCTGTAGACTAGTTTCTTCTCTGAGTCTTTGGTTTCCTTCTTTTAAGGATGCCTTTTTATCTTCTCCATTTTACTTGGCTGTATTTTCTGAACTTTCTACAACAGAATATCTATTACTTTTGAAGTAAGAAGCCTTATATTATACTTACCTGAAAGTGCCCAGCTGCGTAAATTCACAAAGAGTTCCTTACAGGACAGAAAATGAGGCGGACTGTGGGCACCATGGTCTTGGGGAACATCTAGCTCAAATGGCATAACGCTTTCTTTATAAAGAAAATGTTTCTTTATAAACACTTTGTTTATAAAGAAAATGTTGTACATTCTACCTTGGTGAGTAGCATCTGGGGTCTTAAAAGCCTATGAGCAGCCATCTAAGATACTCCACTGGTCTCACCCCTTCGAGAGCAAGAGAGAATGAAGAAAACAAGAAACAAGGGAAACATTAGTCTAAAGGACTAATGGACCACAGCTACCATGGCCTCCACCAGACTGAGTCCAGTATAGCTAGATGGTGCCTGGCTACCACCACTGACTGCTCTGACCAGGGTCACAACAGAGGGTCCTGGACAGAGCTGGAGAAAAATGTAGAACAAAATTCTTACTCACAAAAAAAGAAAAAAGACCAGACTCACTGGCCTGACAGAGACTGGAGAAACCCCGGGAGTATGGCCCCCAGACACCCTTTTAGCTCAGTCATGAAGTCACTCCTGAGGTTCACCGTTCAGCCAAAGACTATACAGCCCCAGAAAACAAAATGAGACTAATAGGGCACAACAGTCCAGGGACAAGGACTAGAAGGTAGGAGGGTACAGGAAAGCTGCTAATAGGGAACCCAAGGTCGAGAATGAGAGTGTTGACATGTCGTGGGGTTGTTAATCATCGTCAAAAAACAATATGTGTACTAACTGTTTAATGAGAATCTATTTGTTCTGTAAACCTTCATCTAAAGTACAATAAAAAATGTAAATTCTGTTCTGCATTTTCCCCCTTTTGATCAGGATACGTCTATAGAATCTTTGATCAAAATGAATTATGTTCTACATTTTCCCCCTTTTGATCAGGATATTTCTATAGAATCTTTGATCAAAATGTTCATTGTGGTGCAGTGAATTATGTAATATGAAGAAAACAAGATACAAGGGAAAGATTAGTCCAAAGGACTAATGGACCACAATTACCATGGCCTCCATCAGACTGAGACTTAATAAGGCTCTTCTCGCCACAATCTTTGTGACTCCCACACAATGACTGGGTGGGACTATGCGAATACGGTGTATGGAATCTGTGATGGTTAAGGTTACATGTCATCTTGGATGGGCCATGATTTTCAGTGGTTTCTCAGTTATGTAATGATACAATTTGGCAGTTATGTAATGATGTAGTCATCCTCATGTGATTTTGTGATCTGATGTAATTATCTTCCATTTTGTGACGTGTTGTATATCCTAGTCTCTATGCCTATGGTTATCATCCCATTTGGGAGTGAGTTGTCTGGTACGTTAATGAGGCAGGATTAGGGTGGGATGTAGCTTGAGTCACCACCTACTTGATGGTGTGACTCAAGTCAACACTCTTATCCAAGTCACCACCCTTGGCACCCTTATTCAAGTCACACCCTTACTTGGGTCATATCTTTTATCTTACAAGAGATAAAAGGAGAGAGAAGTGAGTGGGGGCTGGGGGGAACCCACTACCATCAAGAAGAACAGCTAGGAGTAGAGTGCATCCTTTGGACCCAGGATCCCTGCACTGAGAACTTCCTAGACCCAGAAGACATAGCTGTAACACTGGAGACGGCTCAAAATGGTAAGAAGCAGCGGCAAGCATGGCAGAGAACTGGCAGCAGCAGAACCAGGAGACCGGCACAAGATGGTGTGGTGAGCTTCCCAGCCATAGAGTGAGGCGGCTACAGTGGGTGTGCCAACCCATGGAGCAAGAGAGTTGAGCGCCTCCAGGCAGAGGCTTACGGGCAGAGTGGAGTGCCTCCACTCATTAGCTGAGCTAAAGAGATTTGTAACAGCTGCCTGAGCAGGGCAGCGGGCAGGTCGAGGAGCAGAGGGCTAGAGAGAGATGCCTGCCTGCAGACACAGCTGAGAAGAGGCTGTCCTAATAGAAGAACTATATCCTGAGTTGTTTCTGACCCTGAACTGTAATCTGTTACTTCCCTAATAAACCCCATAATTGTGAAAGAAAAAAAGAAAAGGAGGCAGACTGATTTTTAAATATTTCTTTTTTTCTTTTCTTCTGCTGGCCTGATCCTTTTGAGGGGTGTGAGTTGGGAGAAGGAGTCCTCCGTTTCTTATAGGAGAAATCTGTTGCCGTTTTCCAGTGTGAAGTAAAAACCAACCAACCCCAGCCGGTAGGGGTGGCTGTATCCTACAGAGGATCCAGTTTATTTCTATTTATCAAATCCTGGCTTTGAACTATTGTACTGGCTGGTACTCAGAGAGTTCCAGATGTTCAATGGCAAACACTAATATAAATCCAAGAAGTGTGTGTTTCTAAAAATATCTTTACCTTCTTATGATATCTACTCTGTTAATATTTCACTCATCATGTATCCCAGCAATTCTCAACCCTAGTTGAACATTAAAATCACCAGAGGAGTGGGGTTTTTTTCTCTTTTCTAATTTCAATGAACCCTGGGGGGTGGAGGTGGGCACTAAACAGGACTTTGAACTGGTTCTTCCAGTTCAAAACCCCTGTTGAGAATTTGCATTTCTAACAAGTTCCCAGGAAGTTATACATAAGAACCACCTGAGGATATTGTTAACAGGTAGATTCTGATTCAGTAGTTCTGGGGTGGAAATGCAGATTCTCAGCAGGAGTTTGAACTGGAAAGAACCTGTTCAAAGCCCTGGGGCTAAGGTCTAAGGCATCTGTATTCTTTACAGGTTCCCAGCTCATCTTGATCTGCAGCCAGGATTGAGAAGCCCTGATTTATTCATTCCACAAGTATTCATTAAGTCCCATATCCATTTCCTAGGGCTGCTATCACAAATTACCACAAACTAGGTGCCTGGTGGCATAGTGGTTAAGAGCTACGTCTGCTAATCCAGAGGAAGGCAGTTCGAATCCACCAGGTGCTCCTTGGAACCTCTATGGAGCAGCTCTGTTCTGTCCTATAGGGTCACTATGAATCAGAATCAGCTCAATGGCAATAGGTTTGGGTTTTTTTGTTGTTGTTGTTCTTGTTTTTGTTTTTCTGGAGGCCAGAAGTTTGATAGGGCCACATTCCCTCTGAAGGCTCTAGGGGAAGATCCTTCCTTGTCTCTCGCAGCTCCGAGTGGTTGTCAGTCTCCTTAGCTCATGTCCACATCACTCCAATCTCTACCCCCATCTTCACTGTGTAGCTCCCCTCTGTGTGTCTATCTTGAAAGGACACTTGTCTTTAGATTTAGAGCCCACCTGGGTAATCCAGGATGATCTCTTCATCTCAAAATCCTTAACTTCATCACATATGCAAAGCCCTTTCTTCCAAATAAGGTCACATTCACAAGTTCCAAGGATCAGGACATGGACAAAGCTTTCGAGTGACCACCATTCAACCCACTACAGCCCCTATTTCCACACATAGATGGTCTGCTGCTCCTGTGGGTGGGGCTTCTACTATGTTTTCAGTCTAGTAGGGGCAACATAGGGAAGGGCAGAAGGATGTCATGGGAGCTCATAGCAGGGCACTGTGTCATGCCTTATGAACAGCTCCATCTAATACAGCTTCAGCCAGTAGTAAAAAGGGACAACTCTACAGGAATTGGAGGAGGAAACAGACTGTGTGTCTGGTTACATCTATGAAAAACTGCCTCCTTGCCATGAGACCAGAAGAACTAGATGGTGCCCAGCTACAATTACTGATCATTTTGATCAAAGATTCTATAGAAGAATCCTGATCAAAAGGGGGAAGAATGTGGAACATAATTTTGAATTATCAATGGAAGCTAGACTTTATGGAGCTATTGATGCTGGATGAACCCTCAAAATTATGGATCTGAGATAATCCTTAAACATTAAACCTTAAATCACCTGAAGTCTTCTCTGAACCAGAAAACTAGTTTATCTGAATAAGTAAAGTATGTCTAACTTGAGCACTGTGCTCTTTCTTTTAAAGAATCATCTATGTGAGATCAAATTGACAACAGCAACTTGAAAGGTTAAATGAAAAGCTTAGGGGGCAGTGAATCTAAGTCAATGGTGGTGGAAAAAAATTTGGAGAACGATGGCGAAAATATTTGCACAACTGAAGAATGTAATCAATGTCACTGAATTGTAGAAATTACTGAAATACTGTATGACTGTGTATATTTTCACCAAAAAAAAAGTGGACTCTGAAGTCAGATTGCACTGACTACTTACTAGCTCTAAGACCTTGGGAAGTCATTTAAACTTCTGTGCCTCAATTTACATATCTGTTAAATGGGAATAATAACAGTTATCAGACTCACGAAATTCTTATTTCTGATTTTGAACAGCTTTTTTTTTTTTTCAAAAGACTTCAAATAGTTTCTTGCAACTAAATAAGCATTATATGGTTTTTCTATACATTTTTAAAGTAAGATAAGGAATAAACAACAGTGGTTGCTGTAGGTGCCATTGAGTGGGTTCTGACTCATAGCGACCCTGTGTACAGCAGAATAAAACACTGCCTGGTCCTGTGCCATCCTCACAATTGTTGCTATGTTAGACCTTATTGTAGCAGCCACTGTGTCAATCCATCTCAGTGAGGGTCTTCCTCCTTTTCGCTGACCAATCCATCTCAGTGAGGGTCTTCCTCCTTTTCGCTGACCTTCTACCTTAACAAGTATGATATCCTTCTCCAGTGACTGGTCTCTCCTAATAACATGCCCAATGTATGTGAGATGAAGTCTCGCCATGCTCACTTCTAAGGAGCATTCTGGCTGTACTTCTTCCAGGACAGATTTGTTCATTCTTCTAGAAGTCCATGGTATATTCAATATTCTTCGCCAAAACCATAATTCAAAGGCATCAATTCTTCTTTGATCTTCCTTATTCATTGTCCAGCTTTTGCATGCATATGAGGCGATGGAAAATACCATGGCTTGGGTCAGGTGCATCTCAGTCCTCAAGTGACATCTTTGCTTTTTAACACTTCAAAGAGGTCTTTAGGTGCCAGAAACTATTTTAAGTTTTTTCAAAAAAATAAACTGTTCAAATGCAATACATCATTTGATTTCTTAACTGCTGCTTCCATGGGCATTGATTGTGGATCCAAGAAAAATGAAACCCTTGACAACGTCTATATTTTCTCCATTTATCATGATGTTGCTTGTTGGTCCAGTTATGAGAATCTCTGTTTTCTTTATGTTGAGGTGTAACCCTTACTGAAGGCTGTAGTCTTTAATCTTCATCAGTAAGTGCTTCCAGTCCTCTTCACAGTCCACCACTTGTCTGTCACTTTGTCATACTGTGATGGCTTGTGTGTTGCTGTGACGCTAGAAACTATGCCACCAGTATTTCAAACATCAGCAAGGTTATCTGTGGTGGACGGGTTTCAGCTAAGACAGACTAGGAAGAAGGACCTAGCAATCTATTTCTAAAAATATTGGCCAGTGAAAATCTTATGAATAGCAGCAAACGGACAACAGAACCACACAAATTTGTCTTTGTAGACATAGTAAAATGTTCCAAGTGTTCTGTCCCTTCCCTCTCTCAATACCTTTTACAGAAGGAAGAAACTAACAGAAAGCTGAGTCAGGGAGGAAAAATGACTTGTGCTTCTTAGGTACAGAATCAGTTGTTATACTTACTGAACTATCTCTGTCTTTTTTAAACTTAAATGAGAATTGTTGAACACAACAAAAGATTTACCCTGGTTCGTGCTTCAGGTATCCATAAAATGACACTTGACATAGTAACCTTCTTAATGTTAATGCTATTTTTCATTTAACGGTCAGCTTTCACAAATATTAAACGTTTGATGTTAAATTTCACAGATTTAGCAATGGGTTAGTTGAGTCTATAAAATGATAATCCCTTCCTCTGCTCAATTGGTTATAATATTTCCTGGATCAAAGTATGCAGGTAAAAACTCCCAAACGGTCAGCTACAGATTTTCAAACATGGTAGCACCTCACAGTCAACATTGGCTTTTATCCTGATTCTACCTTGAGTTAGACTGAAACAAAGCATGGCGTGTTTATTTCTTTGACACATACTATTTTATGGCTTTGTTCTTCTACGCTACATAGTAGCATAATCCTCTATGATGGAGCACGGAGCTTTTCTCTGTCTCTACTCTGACCAATTGCTAGAAAAGGACATCACGTTTGGTAAAGTAGAGGGTCAGCAAAAACGAGGGAAGCCCTCAATGAGGTGGTTTGACAAAGTAGCCACAACAATGGACTT
Source organism: Trichechus manatus latirostris (assembly GCF_000243295.1). Lineage (NCBI taxonomy): Eukaryota > Metazoa > Chordata > Mammalia > Sirenia > Trichechidae > Trichechus > Trichechus manatus. The sequence goes on along the minus strand of NW_004444067.1, from coordinate 2,944,883 downwards.
GAGCACACCAAGGATCAGGAAGTTGATGCAGGACCAGGTAACGTGTCGTTCTGTTATACACAACATCACCACGAGTCGAAGCCAACTCAACAGCAACCAACAACAACTGTGACTTTTAGATAAGAACAAACTCTGCGTTATGGTTTCTGGACACATAAAAAGTTGCAGCTCATTTTCCCAGGGGTTTGGACCCCAACAGCCCGACAGTCACGCAAGGAATGGGCTCGTCTCAAGTTGCGGGTTGCACATGGTTTCCATGCAAATAGTCTGTCATCTGGACCTCACTTCCTTCGCATCCACGTGATCTGTGTGAACACTTTCAAATTTGCTTATTTTCTTCTCTCTTCTCTCCTCTTCTGGCGACACGACTCTTGACCTGGTGGTTTGCATCTTCGTTACTCACATTTCCTCACAATGGGTGTTCATTGAAATATTTTAAATTAAGACCTTTCCTGCCTTTCTCACCGAGTACAATGGGTCTTTCCATCCAACACATTTTTAATTCTTATCACAGTGGCTCAGGCAGTTTGTATATTATATTCTATTAAAAACTCTATTCCATCCAAGGTTGTCACATTTCAGAGATGACAGCTTTCTGGAGCGTGTTTTGTTAGGGATGGATTCATTTATTCACTTTGTTAGCTGGCAAACAGGGCCCATGAGCCTGCATGTCACACCTCATTTGATATCACAATTCAACAAAAAGGTATAAAAAGAGCCAATTATTTGTTTAGATTATGGGATGGATTTTAGAGGGATATTAGATAAGCATAAAGTGTCCTGCCAAAGCAGCAATCCCTGCCCTTCCTACAGCCCAAGGGAGGTCAGAGCCTGAACGTGAAGGAAGACAGAGAAAGAGGACATTGGGATGGGAGGCTGTCTCATAATTATGTAACTCTGGTTACATAACTACTTTTTTTCCTCACTTAATCTTTTTTTATCCCTTCTGAAGAGAATACAAAATTGATTCTCAGAAAACCAAGTGATAACCACAGCCTGCGTGGTCTTTTCCATTTAAAATATTACCATTTGATCAGTCAAATATTTCAACAAAATTAATTTCCTATTCATAGACCATAGATACCATACATACACACACACACACACACATACGTATGTGTGTATATGTATATATACCCATATATATGCACACACACATATATACATATTCACACACGTATATATATATATATCACCAGTTGCCAGTTACCACTGAGTTGTTTCTGACTGATGGTGACTCCATGTGTGGCAGAGTAGAACCATGCTCAGTAGGGTTTTCAATGGCTGTGACCTTTTGGAAGTAGACTGACAGGTCTTCCTCCTGGGTCACCTCTGGATGGACTTGAACCACCAACTTTTTGTTAGCAGAGAGCACATTAACTGTTTGCACTACCCAGGGACCATACATATGTATATACACATATATATATATATAGAGAGAGAGAGAGAGCCCTAGTGGTGCACTGGTTAAGAGCTCTCTTGCTAACTGAAAAGTCAGCAGTTCGAACCCACCAGCTGCTTCATGGAACAAAGATGTGGCAATTTGCTTCCATAAAGATTACAGCCAAGGAAACCCTATGAGGCAGTTCTACTCTGTCCTATAGGGTCTCTGTGAGTCAGAATCAACTCAGTGGCACACATCAACATATATATACACACATGCATATATTTCTGAGGCTGCAGAGTCAGAAAATCCTATCCAGACTCCTCTTGCACAGCAGGCAGGTTGGCAAAACCTGTACCTGCAGGACCACCTACAGTCTCTCCCTCCCAGCATCCACTCTTCCCAAAGCCCCTCCCCCATGTTCAGCCCATGTGGTTCAGGTGGGGCCCACCTACCCCCTGCTTCCAGGCTGGCTACAGTGACGGGTTCAGGGTGGACACATGGTCCAAGTTACCCCAAGCTGAGACAATGACAACCAGCCACAGGACTTGTGTGGGCCTGTCTGGGGAGAGAAGCTTATTCCTCAAGTGACTGAGTCAGTGGGACAGACTTGGGAGCAGCTGGCGCCATCTTGTCCCCAGGAGGGAATAGCCTACCTGAGAAAAAGCCCACCCAGAGGAAAGACAAGGGGACAGGTCACTAAGGACACTGCTGAGCAGCTGGATCCAGACCTCCCTGCACTAGTCCACCCATGGACTTTTCCCATGAGAGACTTACGTCCCTTTTTACTTGGGCTTCCTTAGCACAGCGCCTAATGGTACCATTGGACAAAGTTCATCTGACGGTCACCTCAGCAACCAAGAGGAAGTCTTCCACCAGGGTCACAGACACTCAGGGCTCTTGTGCACAAAGAGACTCAAGCTATAACCCTGAGACACACCGCCTTTGAAGCGTGTGGCAGACATTGCTAGCTGACCCCCCCGCAGCCATTCTTCTGCCCTTCTTCCGGAACAGCAGAGACCACCTTCCACTACCAAAACCAAAAAACCAAATCCATTGCCATCGAGTTGATTCCAACTCATACTGACACTATAGGACAAGGCAGAACTGCCCCATATAGTTTCCAAGGCTGTAATCTTTACAGAAGCAAACTGCCACATCTTTCACCCGCAGAGTAGCTGGCGGGTTCAAAGTGCCAATTTTTTGGTTAGTAGCCAAGCGCTTAACTACTGCGCCACCAGGGCTCCTTCCTTCCTCTACAGAGGCTGAAAATAATCCCAACACATACTTTCCCGGACTCCCTGCTTCCTGGACAAAGGCATGGAACCCCCTGCTTACCAGTGAGATCTAAAGGGAAGACTTTCAGGGGTACTGTTGGGGAGGTTTTCTTCTCTGATAAAAAGAGATGTATGAGGAGAAGTCCCTTCTCTTCCAGTCTTTGGATATGGCTGGGTGAGTTTGTGATGTCTGGAACTGCTGCAGCCATCTTGTGACCATGAGGAAACAAGCTGGAAGACAACAGCCAGCAGACCAGGTATAATAGAGTGGAAAGAGAGAAAACAGCTGAATGACACAGTGGTGCTGCTGGATTAACCAGCCACACAACCATGGAACCACCTACTCCTAGATCTCCTGTTATGAGAGACAATAAAACCCTATTGGTGCAGCCAGGCAGCCCTGGTAGTGCGTGTGTGCTTGACTAGTAATCTAGAGGTTGACAGTTCAAATCCACCCAGCAGCTCTGTAGAAGAAAGGCCTGGCGATCTGCTTCAGTAAAAGAATAAAGACAAGAAAACCCTATGGACCACAGTTCTACTCTGTAACACACGGGGTCATCACGAGTTGGGATCAACTCAACGGCAACGGGTCTGGTTTTGGGGTACTGTTGCAGCCATTTTTAGGTGGGTATTCGATCACTTGCAAATGGAAGCACCTGAACAGACATAAAAACCCTAGGTTCTCTCCATAGATGAACGACACAGGATCTGGGAGTGTTCAGCCGGCAGATTTCCAGGAACATCATGGGTCAAGTGAGGTCTGCGCTTTCAATGGATGGAAAGGACAACGGCCAGAATACTGACTTCAGACAAGAGGCATCCAGGTCACTAGACCAAATTATTCTCTAACAGAGGCTTTTAACCATTCCACCTGAGTCACTTGTCTCCCTTTGAAAGAGATCTTCAAAGCCAGGCAGAGTTCCAGCTGGGGTTGGATGGGGTCACCCAAGAACAGGCAGCCCTCACCACACGACTCCATTGGAAAGGACAGCCTTGACTCAATCATCCCATTTCTCAGGCTCCCCCCACTCACTCTCTCCTTTACTCAGGCAGTGCATCCTCTGTGCCTAACACTGTGGGCCCTAAAGAGCTCACAGACCCAAAAAGGAGGAAAAGAGAACAAGTTGTGACAAAAGACGATCTTAGGTACCAAGCTGAGGACTTTGAGCCTCATCCTGGGTAAGTGTGAACCAAGGATGGCTTTAAACAGAGAGGCTGTGTTGCCGAGTGGCATACCAGCCAGACGACTCAAGCAGTCTGTCATGGACTGAACTATGTCCCCCCAAAATGTGTCAACTTGGCTAGTCCATGAGTTCCAGTATTGTGTGATTGTCCACCATTTTGTCATCTGATGTGATTTTCCTATGTGTTGTAAATCCTATCTCTATGGTGCTAATGAAGTAGGATTAGTGGCAGTTATGTTAATGAGGCAGGACTCAATCCACAAGATTAGACTGTATTTTAAGCCAATCTCTTTTGAGATATAAAAGTGAGAAAAAAGCAGAGAGACATGGGGACCTCATACCACCAAGAAAGAAGCACCAGGAGCAAGGCGTGTCCTTTGGACTGGGGGTCCCTGCCCCGAGAAGCTCCTCAGCCAGGGGAAGATTAATGACTAGGACTTTCCTTTAGAGCCAACAAAGAAAGAAAGCCTTCCCCTGGAGCAGGCACCCTGAATTTGGACTTCTAGCCTCCTAAACTGTGAGAGAATAAACTTCTCTTTCTTAAAGCCACCCACCTGTGGTATTTCTCTTACAACTACACTAGATAAGTAAGACATGGTCTCATACAGATGTTGCAGTGTGGTTGGGTGCCATGCAGTCAATTCTGACTCATTGTGACCCCATGTGACAGAGTAGAACTGCCCACAGGGTTTTTTAGGCTGTAGTCTTTACAGAAGGAGCCCCAGTGGCACAACAGTTAAGCACTAGGCTGCTAATCGAAAGGCTGGCGATTCAAACCCATCTAGCTGCTCCGCTGGAAAAAGACCTGGTGATCAGCTCTCGTAAAAATTATAGCCAAGAAAAACCTATGGGGCAGTTCTACTCTGTCACATGGGGTTGCTATGATTTGGAATCAACTCAACAGCACCTAACAACAGCAACACAATCTTTACTGAAGCAGATCACTGGCTGCTTCTCCTGCGGAGGCACTGGGTGGGTTCGAACCACCAACCTTTCGGTTAGCAGCCAAGCGCTTAAGTATCGGGCCACCAGTGCTCTTCTCAGACAGATGAGGGCCCAGTAAAAGGGGAAGAGAGTAGAGACAAACAGACTCCAGAGCAGTATTGAGCCACAAAGAGAAATGAAGTCGTGACACACACTATGACACGACACGGACGGGCCCTGAAAACGTGATGCTGAGTGAGCACATCAGGCACAAAAGGACAAATACTGCATGATCCCACTTACATGAACTACCCAGAATAGGCACATGCATAGACAGCAATGCTGATTAGTGGTTACGGGGGCTGGGGGAGGAAGAAACGGCAAGTTATTCCTTAAGGGGTACTGAGTTTCTGTCTAACAACAGAAAAAAAACACAGCTGCCATTGTGCCGACTGTGACTTATGACAACCCCATTTGTGTCACAGGAGAACTGTGCTCCATAGGGCTGTCAATGGCTGTGATCTTTCGGAAGCAGATCGCCTGGCCTTTCTCCCAAGAGCCTCTGGATGGACTCGAACTGCCAACCTTTTGGTTAGCAGCCAAGCTCTTAAAGGTTTGCACCACTCAGGGCCTCTGAGTTTCTGTTTAGTGTGCTGAAAAACATTTGGAAATGGATAGTGGCAATGGCTGTACAACATGGTGAATGGAATTAATGCCACCGGACTATATACTTAAGAATGGTTAAAACGGTAAACTTTTCGTTACATATATTTTTAAAGAGATTGTGAGTAGAGAAGGCTGATGCAGCTGTGCTGAGAGCTCTTTCTACCTGTTGGGTGTCCCAACACAAGAGAATCAGCGATGAGCTCTCTCAGCGTTCCAGGCGAGTTCAACCCAATAAGCCCCGCGGCCAGCATCTAAGCTGGAGAAGACAGCTGCCTACCAGCAATGCCGTGTTCACCCGGCTTAGCATTCTGAAGTCGGAGACACGCACCAATACCCATGTGTGATATCTGCAAAACGACTACATTTAAGCACTAAAGGACAATTACCCAAGAGCTCTAGCCACCTTCATTTTGCTCATAACAAAGTGCATTTTCTCCTCCCCTCTTAAATTATGTCTATTTTCCCCACTTCAGTCTTCAACTCCTCATTGCAAACAATAACAAAAATAAAATTTTAAAATACCGTTATCAAACCCCACACTGTGACAAATGTGAATTCAGGTAATTTTGGAGACTGTCAACCTAATCGGGTTGTTTGCATATAAAGAGAACAGTGCATAAAAGCTTCATCCGGTCGCACATCACCATAACGGGGCCGTTGGAAGCCGCGCGGCTGAGCTGCGCGGATGAGCGAAGGGGAACGCATTACTATTCAGCAGAGCAGCGACGTGCCATAAAAGCAAAGTAACTCATTATCTCGCTATCAGCTCTTGCAGCCACCGCTCACCCTGTTGCTGCCAAGGTGCCTTGAGGATGTGCGGCTCACCTGCTCTGCATATCCGAGGGGTGGCCCACGCAGGTGAGGGTGGCCGTGGTCTGCTCGCTGCCGTTTTCTATGTCCTCCTGGACGGCCCACTGGTCCTCACTGCTGACTCTCACCGCTGTTATCTTTACTCCTGTGGCAGCCCTAATTCTGTTGGGTGGAAAGAAAAAATATGTAAGATCATTTTAGTTCTAAACAGGTAATAAAATACAGAGCGTGAGCCAGATCACCTGGGAAAAACCACCAGAGCACCTCCTCGTTCCTCCGGGGGGTGTGGGGAGGGTGGCAATCAGTTGCTTTGTAACCCGTTTACTTACACAAGCTCCCCGAATATGAGACCCAGCGTCTTGCTGTACACATCCATTTTTCCATCTAATTGTTGGAGCAGAATGTGTACTGGTCTAGGGATCCTGGAGTGACATTGGTGAGACAGGTGGAGACAGGTATGTGCAGGAGTGATGGATCTGCAGGCCCGTCTGCACGCAGAGACGTGGCGTCCCCGTGGGTGAAGGGGCCGGGAGAGGTCCTGGGTTGGAGTGGCACGGGGAGACAGCAGGCGCAGCGCTCAGGCCAGATGGAGCGGCAGATGCTGCCCGGCAACGTGTTCCCAGAACCTAATTCCATGAGGAAGAATCGAGGAGTCAGGCGCTCCGGACACTGAGAAAGGCCGGGAGAGGTCAGGTCTGGGCGTCTTCAATCCCTGCTGCCCCTGCAATGACCCCAGGGCTGCTGCAAAGCCAGGGCCTGCCCCTCTAACAGTGGGGCCTCCTGGGCGGGCCAGGGCCTCGAAGAGCGGCCTTGGGATGCCCCGGAAGTGCTATGGACATGTCGGAGAACAGCTAGGATGACAGCACCGCCGTGGAGCAGCCACACCTCCGTGGGCCTTAAATAAATGTACCTAATACCCAAAGGGAGCCCTCTGACTTGTGAGGACTCACCCTGCAGAGTGTCGGTGGCGCTCGGCTGTAGGGTCACTGACCCCCCTCTGCTTCCCCAGGCCTGTGGGGCAAGGGTTACTGCCCAGTGAGGCTCTGGACACTCTTCTCAGAAGACAAAAGAGGACTGCCACGTACAGAAAACAGTATGTGCAGGAATTAGAGGTCTGTCAGCAAAGAGGTACGTGAAGACAGACAGGCCACCATCACCAGAACGCAGAAGCAAAGATTCCCCAGAGAGAGAAACTAATCTAATCCATGCACAACAGCAGGGTGGCTGATGCCAGTTAGAAAAAGGTGAACGAGCCCTCCCAGGGGAGGCTGAAATCTAAAAAAAAAAAAATTTATCAAAATCAAAAAACCTTTAAGACCCAAAGAGAGAACTTCGAATGGCAATATTTCAAGCAATGGGAGGGAGAGCTGCGGACTGAGGGTTTTCCGGAAACCCCTAGATTTTGCCACCTACCACAGGGACCCTGGGGTGGCGTCAGGGGATTCAAAAGCCTACATATTTAATTAAATGAAAAAGAGAGGCTGAGAATGGTTGCACAACTAGAATGTACTCAGTGTCACTGAATTGTACATGTAAAAACTGTGGAACTGGTGTATGTTTTGCTGTGTATATTTTCGCTGACAGCAATAAAAAACGAAATAATTCAGAAAAACAAAAGAAATGTTCCTGCCTCCTGTAGATCTTAATGGAGTTCCTGGGTGGTGCAAACAGTTAACACACTCAGCTGCTAACTGAAAGGCTGGAGGTTGGAGTCCACCCAGAGGCACCCTGGAAGAAAGGTGTGGCGATCCATTTCTGAAAAATCAACCACTGAAAACCTTATGGAGCTCGGTTCTACTCTGACACAAGTAGGGTGGTCATGTGGTGGGGTCAGCTCAGCAGCAGCTGGTTTGCGTTTTATTTTGTGACCTTTGCACGGACTCTGATGAAGACGTCCACCTGTAGCTCCTGCATATGGTGTCTCCTGAGAAGTCCCTGCTGGCAAAGGCAACTCTCTCCAGGGATTCAGATCCCGTCCTTCTGGGAGGTGGCCTCTCAGCCCTTGGAATGTCCTGCCTGAAAAGTATCTTTGTTTAGCTGGGGGACTTGGGCCATGCCAGATAGTCCATGCTAACAATGTCATTTATGGAGGCGGCTTTGGGCCCCGCAGTATCAGCTCAACCTCTGGAGGGGCTGAAGACTGAGGTCAGCCACATGGTAATTAGCCAAGTCTACACGAGCAACCCTCGAGTATAAACTCTGCACTCCAGGGCTCAGGTGAGCTTCCCTGGTTGGCAATACTTCATGTCGCTAGGGAAATTAGCACTGTCCGTGACTCCACGAGGAGAGGACAACTAGAAGCTCATGCCTGGCATCTCCTGGACCCTGCCCCATGCACCTCTTCCTGTAGCTGATTTTAAGCTGTATTTTTTCACTTTAATAAACCACATCATGAGCACAGCAGCTTTTCTGAATCCTGTGAGTCCTTCTAGCAAATTATTGAACCTGAGGTTGGTCTTGGGCGCTCCCGACCTTGCAGTCAGTGTGAGAAGTGGGGGTGGCCTTGGGGACTCCTGAACTTTGCAATAGGTGAGTCAACTCCTTCACCATCTGCCTTGGGGAAGGGCTGGGGGAGGAAGCACGCATTCAGAACTCTAAAATCGTCAATACTGTGGAACTCTTCTCTACCACATATCACTCATCCAGTCCACTAACATTTAAGGAGAAATTTCTTGAGTGGTGGATTCTGTCTATGAGGCACTTGGAAATATAAAGAGGAACACAGCTCAGCCTAGACCAGCGAGTCTTAAATGGTTTTGGCCACAGCCCAAGACCATGGTTCACCCTCCCCCAGTAACCTATTTAGGGTAGAAAAAGAACTTATAAACAAATGCTAAAATTTCTTGCAAATCTTCTATGTGTTAGCACTGTCTGATGCCTTATATCATCTGTTCATGCACTTGATTCTCACACAACCCCATGGCGGCAGGTATTATCTCTGTTCCCATTTTCCACCTGAGGAAACTGGGTGAAGCATCACTAGACACGCAAATCGTGTGAGGATGGCTGGGGTGGGGAATTTTATGTTCCGCTTTAGCCACAGGAGATAAAAAACATTCATGTTTGGTCAGCAAAAGACACTTACAGTCCAGTGATTGGAAATTCATTCGCCAAAATATGTAGATAAACATGTTTTCTACGTTAGAGTAAATCAAACAACCTATAACAAGGAAAGGGATTGGAAGGAAACTAAAGTAATGATCATCCACAAGCAAGGACAGCTACAACTTGAAGTCACAACCATCTCAAGACAATACTGTTGACACCCTGATAATAAATCGTCCTGTCCACACACAGACAGTTGCCTGGCACCAGATATAGCATGCACCACAGCGCTGTCTGGAATGTAACAGGTGCTCAACAATATTTGTACAATTATAAGAGCTGAGATCTACTGAAAGGCACAACCACAGGCCTCACACCTTTGCAAGAGCTTTACATACATTATCTCATGTTTTACCTGTATTAACAGATTTAATCCTCTTAACAGCACTGCGAGTGTGAACTGTTATCCCAGGTTTACAAATGAGAAATCTGTGGCCCAAAGAGATTAAGTAACCGGACCAAAAGCATAAGGCAAGGTCACCGTGGAGTCAGGATTGGAGTCCAGGGGTTCTCATTTCTGGGCCTGCCCTTCTGATCATGGCACCTGGAAGGTGAGGACACTGCTCACACCAGGCTGCCTGGGCTCAGAGCCCAGCATTACCACCAACTCATGTTGTAATGCCGACGTTCCTCATCTTTCAAAAGAGGGAAAAAATGATGGTGTCTTTAGTGGGTTGAATAGTACCCCCCAAAAGTCCATGCCCACCCGGAACCCCAGAAAGTGCCATCTTTGCAGATGTTATTGTTTAAGGATCCTGAGTTGAGATCATGTTGGATTTAGATGGGGTCTAAATCCAATGACTGGTGTCCTTATGAGAGAAAGAAAAGGAGAAGACACAGGGACACAGAGAAGAAGGCCATGTGACGACGGAGGTAAAGACTGGAGTGATGCATCTCGAAGCCAAGGAACACCAAGGATTGCTGGGAGCCACCAGAAGCTAGAAGGGAGAGGTGGAACAGAGTTTGCCTCAGAGCCTCCAGAAGGAACCAACCCTGCCGACACCTTGATTTTAGCCTTGGGGCCTCCGGAACAAATTTCTGTTGTTGAAAGCCATCACATTGGTGGTAGTTTCTGGTGGTGGCCAGAGGAAACTAAGACAGTGGCTGTCACAAGAGGCTGTTGTGAGACAATTCAATGTAAAGTGTTGGCACAGAGGAAGTGCTACATACATGTTGATTGTTATTACACTATGGTGCTGTCTAGGAACAAAGGAAGAAATCAAGACACTCGGTCTATCTGGGGGAACAATGACTTACATATAAATAGCATCAACTTACAAAATAAAGGGAAATTTCAAATGCCTTTGCTTTTGGAGTGCTGTGAACCCCTGGGCATTCCCACCTCCCTAGGAGAGCTGGATACTCCACAAATGAAGGTCAGGAAGGTGGTAAGTTAGTGGTGAAGAAAGAAGGATTGTGAGCGAGACTCCTGAGCTTCAGTTCCAGCTATACCACTGACTAGTTGTGAGACCTTAGAGAAGTCACTGAACTTCTGTGACTCAGTTTCTTCGCCTGTAAAATCCAGATGATGATAATATCTACCTACAGTGATATTACTATAAAGATTAAATGAATCTGTGGTGCAATGGTTAAGCGTGTGGCTGCTAACTGAAAGGTCGGAAGTTTGAACCCACCCAGAGGCCCCATTGTAGAAAGACCTAATGATCTGCTCCCGTAAAGATTACATCCTAGAAAACGCTATGGTGCAGTTCTGTCACACGGGGTCGCTATGAATTCGAATCAATTTGACAGCACCTGTCAACAACAAATGTATATAAAGTGCTTGGAAGACCACCTGACACAAAGAAGCTGATCAGTGTTAGCAATAGTTTTAAAAATGAGCTGATATAGCCTCCCAAAAAATTACACACTCAAGGTCCACACTCCCTCTCTGTGAGATCTCCTTTGGAACTGCTCTAAGTTTCAGCCTGGATCCAGACCACCTTCCCTTCAGATCTGATTCCTCTCACACCATAAGGCAGGGCAAACATTTGCTGTAGTAAAACCATTTCTTCATAAAGCTGCTCTAGAGAATATCCAATCTTCAAACTTTTCAGCCCAAAGGACATCAATGTACACCTGAGAAATCCTCATAAATTTTGTGGCGATTGCAACTGACAAAAAACAATAATAATAATCCGATTCTGGTACACATCTGTTAAAGTGTCCAGAGGCGGGGCTGGCTTCAGATGTGGCTTGCTGCAGAGGCTCAACAATGCCCTCAGTTCCCTCAGGCACCTGACCCTATTCAGGTCTCCCCCCATGTGGGCTTTGCCCTCCAACAGGATTGCTTCTCGTGTTCACAGGCTGGCTGCAGCAGCTCTGGATCTCACATCCTCATCTATAAAAAAAAAAATTTAAAAAAAGATTCTCTCCCTAAAAGCAAAAATCCTAGGGCCAAGGTTTCATTGGTTTAAATTAGACTAAGTGTTCAACCTTGGGCCAACAATTGTGGCCTGGGAGGGCAGGGTTGTGTTTCTTATTAGATGCCATCAAGTCGGTTCTGACTCATAGCCACCCTGTGTACAACAAAACAAAACAGTGCTGGTCCTGCACCATCCTCACAATTGTTGTTATGCTTGAGCCCATTGTTGCAGCCACTGTGTCAATCCATCCTGTTGAGGGTTCCTCTTCTTCGATGACGCTTTACTTTACCAAGCATAATGTCCTTCTCCAGGGACTAATCCCTCCTGATAACGTGTCCAAAGTATGTGAGACGTAGTCTCGCCATCCTTGCTTCTAAGGAACATTCTGGCTATACTTCTTCCAAGACAGATTTGTTCATTCTTTTGGAAGTCCATAGTATATTCAATATTCTTCGCCAACACCACAATTCAAAGGAGTCAATTCTTCTTCAGTCTTGCTTATTCATTCTCCAGCTTTCGCATGCATATGAGGCAACTGAAAACACCATGGCTTGGGTCAGGCGCACCTTAATCCTCAAGGTGACATCTTTGCTTTTCAACACTTTAAAGAGGTCTTCTGTAGCAGGTTTGCCCAATGCAATGCGTCTTTTGATGTCTTGACTGTTGCTTCCATGGGTGTTGATTGTGCATCCAAGTAGGAAGAGACAATGCTCCTTAGCTTAAGCCAATCAGCAACCACCCTGCACTAAAGAAGTCAATCTCAACTGAACCACATGGGAGGGGTTAAAAAGGAATAGATCATAAGAGGAAATTCAATTTACAACCGAAGAAATGAATGCTGGGTGTCAAAAAGTCAAGTCCAAAGCCAAATGATTGAGGTTTTGCCTCGCTCTTAAATACAATTCATAACTTTGTTCCTAAATTCCAGTTCTTAGTCCAATTCCTTCCTAATTTTAGATTATATTTGTTAGAAAAATTTAAGCCCAGAAGATTCATGTCTTGAATATTCATTAAGTTTGTTTTAGAGAAATATTTTCAGGGTTTGCAATATTCTTAGCACTCATTATTTTTAAACTACAATATCAAAAGCCATGTGAATAAGATTAATGGTCTCACCACTTCTGACATACATATGTTGACTTACATTGGCTTCCACAGGGAGTCCCTGGGGGCCACAAATGGTTTTGTATGCAGACCCCAAATCCCGAGGTGCTTGGCAAGACTTAGATGGCTGACTTCAGGCCTACAGCAAAACTCCATTTTGAAAAAAATTGCAGCTTGGCCTAAATTCTCTGTTTCTGATATTTCTCAAGGACAATTCAACTTCTTGTAAAAGTTAAATTAACTGCTTGTAACACTGAAAGAGCAAGGTTTGAGTCTGTAGTTTAGGCAAGAAAGGCCTAATCCAACTACCAACAGCATTCTTTAAAGAGATGGATAAACTAATCATTATCTTTATATGGAAAGTAAAGAGGATCCAGATAAGTAAAGTATTATTGCAGAATAAGAACATAGTAAGAGACCTCACACTACCTGAACTCAGAACCTACTATACAGCTGTGGTAGTCAAAACAATGACAGACACATTTACCAATGGAACAGAATCAACAACCCAGATGTAAACCCATCTACCTACGGCCACCTGATCTTTGACAAAGACCCAAACATTAAATGGGGAAAAGACAGTCTTTTTAACAAATGGTGCTGGCAAAACTGCATGTCCATCTGCAAAAAAATGAAACAGGACCCATACCTGATACCATACACAAAAACTAATTTAAAATGGATCAAAGACCTAAATATAAAACCAAAAACTATAAAAATCATGGAAGAAAAAATAGGGTCAACACTAGGGGTCCTAATATATGGCATAAACAGGATACAAACCAAAAATTAACAACACACAAACACCAGAAATAAGCTATAAGTGGCAATCTAAGATACATCTACTGGTCCCATCCCAGCTGGAGCAAAGGAGAATGAAGACAACCAAAGACACAAGGGTAAGATTAGTTCAAAGGACTAACGGATCACATCTACCACAGCCTCCACCAGACTGAGCCCAGAACAATTAGATGGTGCCTGGCTACCACCACCGACTGCTCTGGCAGGGATCACAATAGAAGGTCCCGGACAGAGTGGTAGAAAAACGTAGAACAAAATTCAAATTTATGCACACACACACAAAATAAAGACCAGGCTCACTGGTCTGACAGACCAGAGAAACCCCAGGAGTATGGCTGCCGGACACCCTTTTAACTCAGTACCGAAGCCACTCCTGAGGTTCACCCTTCGGCCGAAGATTAGACAGGTTTACAGAGCCAACAATAATACACGTGCAGAATGTGTTTTGTAGTTCAATCGTGTATATGAGACTAAATGGGCACACCAGGCCAAAAGCAAAGAGGAGCAGGCAGGAAGGGACAGGAAAACTGGACGAATGGAAACAGAGAACTCAGGGTGGAGAAGCAGACAGTGTCAACACATCACAGGATTGGTAACCAATGTCATAAAACAATTTGTGTATTAACTGTTTAATAAGAAACTAATTTGCTCTGTAAACTTTTACCTAAAGCACAATTCAAAAAACAAGATCTGCAGCTTAATGACCCCCTTGTAACTTTTTGCCACGTACCCGCCTTGTGCCTGCAAGCATGCAGTCCTTTGTTTACTCTACCTGATAAAAACCTCCATGTCTTCCCACCATTTGGAACACTATTGTACCCTGCCTGGGTGCTGTGGTGTGGTTTGCGAATCTAATCCCTCAATTAATCTTTTTGCTTTCACTTCCACAGCGTGTAAACTGGTGCTTCACTAAGACACAGTTAAGGCACACTGCTACTAACTAAAAGGTCGGCAGTTTGAACCCACCCGGAGGTGCCTCAGAAGAAAGGCCTGGCAATCTGCTTCCAAAAGCTCACAGCCATGAAAACGCTACGGAGTGCAGTTCTACTCTGCACACGCGCGATTGCCATGAGCCGGAACTGACTCAACGGCAACTGGTTTTTTGGTTTTAGGGTCTTCATGACGCAGATATTTGTTATCAGAATCCTTGCAATGATGGGATTGCACTGAGCAGGTAAATTAACAGAATAAGAAAATATTCATCAATGGACTGACCCCTCAGGAAGTCAGTCCCCACTGAGACCCGGCCCTTGAGAATCCATACCCACCACTTCAGCATCCCTGCCATCTTGGTTGGTCAGGCTCTGCTGATTGTTGGCTGTAAATACAATGCAAATGCAACGCAGATCAACTGCAAAGTGAAACTGCAGATCTTGTAATATTGGAGGCTTGCCAAAGGCCAGAAAAACTACTGACAAAGAGAATCCAGTAGAGGTCTACCAATCACCCTTCAATAGATATTTATTGACAGTTAACAAGTGAAGAAGAGAAAATCAACAAGGATGGTAAGTGCTTCAAAAGACAGCAATTTGAATGGCAAAATACAGTGAAGCTCTTAGGAACACTGGAGAAGCCCTCAGATATTTCTGCACAGTTGATCCTTTTTATGAAATGTCAAATGTGAAATGACAGACGCAGTACTGTGCAGTTATATAAAACCGCAGGAAAAATAACAAATTATCAATACGTGATTCATTCCTTGTTCTACATGGCACAGAGTGGCAGTTATTCAACCTAAATTTTGTTTAATATAAAATAAAATAAACATTGACAGAGCATTTATTTCTCAAGGAAGAAAAAACTCCTGATCAAGTTTTTTGTTTTTCTTTTGCTCTGTTTTCTATAAAATTTTGGTTCCTATTTGCAGTGGATTAATCTTACCTGGCCAATTACTCTGGGATTAAAGAAAAACTACCCACAACCGCCCTCATAGCTTGGAAAAGCAAGGCTCATAAAAAAGGCACAGTTTAGGTTTGTGAAAATGCCTAACATTCTGTGTTGGTGGGGAATAGAACACTGGCTCCCTTGTGGCTCCTAGGACACACGTTCCTTCCTGCTTCGGGGCCTTTGCACTGGCTATTCCCTCTGCCTGGAATGCTTTTCCCCAGACACTCATATGACTCAGTCCCTAATCTCCTTCAGGTCTTTGGGCAAATGTCACCTTCTCAATGCGGCTTCCCAGGCCACCCTGTCTAACGTGGAGGACCTTCCCATCTTCACCATTTCCATCCAGGTTCCCTGCTTTCTTTTCTCCTTAGCACTTAACACTTGCGTTGTTTATTTTATTGTCTTTCTCCTCCACTGGCTGTAAGCACCAAGAGAGAAAGGATTTTGGTGTTTTGTTTCCCGGTGTTTCTATGGTGCTGAGAACCAGCCCTGGCAAATGGGAGAAGCTGAACAAATATTGGTAGGATGAAGGGCCGTCCTCTAAGGTGTCACCTACCTCTGGATGCTCTATGGGTATAAGACGCTGAAGGATGAGGATGCCCAAGAAGAGACATCACCGAGCACTACCAAGGACAAGGGGAAGCGTGAAGGCATTGGAACCCTATAGACCCAAATCAATAAAACCAAACCCACTGCCATGAAGTCAATTACGACTCATAGCAACCCTTTAGGACGGAGTAGAACTACCCGACGCGGTTTCCAAGGCTGAAATCTTAACGGAAGCAGATTACCGTATCGTTCTCCTGTGAAGCAGCTGGTGGGTTCCAATCGCTGACCTTTTGGTCGGCAGCTGAGTACTTTAACCACTGCACCACCAGGGCCCAAAGGTCCCAAATTTTCAAGCACATCAGAATCAGCAGTGCAGCTAATAATTATACTTTAAGTGCTCGGCTGCTGACCGAAAGGTTGGCAGTTCAAGTCTGCCCAGAGGTGCCTCAGAAGAAAGGCCTGGTGATCTACTTCCAAAAATTCATCCATTGAAAACCCTATGGAGCACATATGAAGTCGCCACACATCAGGTCGACTCGAAGGCAAATGGTTTGGTTTTTGTTTTGATTTGGACACAGCCTCCAGAGACTCTGACTGTGTGGGTCTAGGACAGGGCCCAGCACTGCTGCATTTGTAAGCAAGCTGCTGTTCGGATGCAGGGGTCTTCAGAACACTCCTTGGACAACACCGTCTGGGACACATTTCAGATGATCACGTCCTGCCAAGGGGAGTTGTGCAAAGGAGCATCTGGTGTTCCATGCACTTTCTGAGATGAGCCCAGCCCGGGGCCCCAAGCACTTTCAGGATGTGATTAAGGAAAACCGCAAAGATGCTTTTAATTTGGATTTGCCCAGCAAACCACTTTCTCTGTGATACATCAAGCACAGAGAGAGATGCATGCACCTCCCACCAGGTGCCGAGAGGCTGGCAAAGCCAGGCACTGCTGAGAGCCTGTTTCAGACCATGATTTAAACTTGAAGTGATTACAAGGCAGGGAAGAGCGTCCGGGAAATCAGGTGAGGAGGAGAGCCGAGATGAGGCAGAGCAGAGGGGGCCTCGCTCGCTCTCTCTCTGACAAGGCATGTTAGTCTCCTGGTGCTGCTGTAACACAAATGCCACAAGCGGGTGGCTTGAAAGAACAAAAATTTATTTTCTCACAGTTACAGGGACCAGAGGTCTGAATTCAGGGCACCAGCTCGAGGAGAAGACTCTGTCTCTTTCAGTTTCTGCGTCCCCGGTGCTCCTCAGTCCCTTGGTGATCTCCACGTGGCGACCATCTTCCCGCCTCATTTGCGTTTGCTTGTCTCTGTATCTATGCTGCACCTTATAACTCAGAAAAGCAGCCCTGGTGGTGCAAAGTTTAAGTGCTCAACTGCTAACCGAAAGGTTGGCAGTTTGAACCCACCGAGAGGCGCCTCAGAAGGAAGGACTGGCGATCTGCTTCAGAAAGGTCACAGCGGGGAAAACCCTATAGGGCAGTTCTACTCTGTCATATGGGTTCGCTTTGAGAGTCGAAAATCGACTCAACGGCACCCAACAACAACAACGTAATTCTGAAGTAATTAGGTTTAGGGCACACCCTACATGTTATGGCCTCATTAACATAACAACGAAAACCCTGTTCTCACAGGTACAGGAGCACATCCACAGGTATACGGGTTCAGGTTCCAGCATACTGTTTGGAGGGACACAATTCAATCCATAACACAAGGGTTGCCTCCTCTCTGGCTGGCGGGAAATCAGGACCTGAAGGATGTACAATTTCGGCCCCTGAGTCAGGATGAGAAGGACAGACAAACAACACATCTACGAGAGAGAAGTGCCAGAAAACACTAGTGCAGCTCTGAGAACAGGACACACGAAGACAGGTCTTTACGCAAGAGAGAACTTTCCCAGAGCAACACACGCCAACTTCTGGGAGGCTATTTTCCCTCTCTTGATCCCTTGCTCAATTTAATCTTTCATCTACGCAAGTCAAACGCTAAGCAAACTACATGTACCCAAACCAAATCAAACCCGTTGCTATCAAGTCGATTCCAACTCATAGCGACTCTATAGGACAGAGCAGAACTGCCCCATAAGGTTTCCAAGGAGTGGCTGGTGAATTCAAACTGCAGACCTTTTGGTTAGTAGCCAAGGTCTTAACCACTGTGCCACCAGGGCTCCAAACTATATGTATAGCTTTGACAGATCTCTACAGAGCACCTACTGTGCGCTCTGCCTTCTTTTGGATGCAGGAAACACAGCTGTAAGCATTGCCCCTGTTCCCTGGAGCGCCCTTGTCACAGGGAGAGATGAGCAACCCACAAACAAACAGATACAAAACAATCCGGGAGTTCCATGCTCAATGCCGCACGATAAATGAGCTCTAGGGCAGATGTTTTTCTCCCTGAGGTTCAGTCAAAAATGGGAAACTTGAATAAGAAGTTGATGTCCTCCATTTCTTGGAAGGAATTTAAAAGTCCGTTGTGCTATGATTAAATTGAGCGTATTTTAAGAATGGTGCCTGGCAATACCCTGAAACACGCATGACCTCTAATGCATGAGCAAAGCTGTCTTACTGATATCACTTCAGCAGAAGCAGCAAGAACGTTCCACAGGAATCCAGGACAAGGGTCCTATAGCCCATCCTCCAACTCACCCTCACCCTCAACCTTCCTCTGCTTCTCCCTCTCTGTCCCTCTTCCGACAGTGCTAAGATAAGGAAGTGCAATTCTTAACACCAGATACCTAAAACTGGCAATGAGCAAGTGGACCCAGACTACAGCGTATCTTATTTGGCCACTTACTTAGTGCTGGTCCACACTGGCTGGTGGAAAATTCTAGAGTGGCTCCTTAGGCTCGCAGCTTTCTGGAGACCATGCCTGTGTGTGGTCCCCGCCCCTTGAGTGTGGAAGGGACCGTGACTTGCTTCAGACCAGTAGAATACGGCAAAAGTGATGGAAAGTCACCTTTGGTGACATTACATCATGATGACATGACGGCACCTTGGAAGAAAGTCCTGGCCATCTACTTCCTAAAAATCATCCACTGAAAGCCTGCAGGATACTCTGACACACATGGAGTCGCCATGAGTCAGAGTCAACTCAATGACAACTGGTTTTGGTGTGCAAGAGAAATGGGCAGTCTTAGCAGACAGACAGACAGAAGAATCATGTAGAAGTTAAGACCACAGATTCTGAAGCTGCATGCCGGTGTTGAAATCTGGGCTCCAGCTACGTAATCTTGGAAACGTCACGTGACCTCTTTGTGCCTCAGTTTCCTCGTATGTAAAATGGAGAATCTTAATAATAGTACCTCCCTCGCGGAACTGTTACAAGGATTGAATGGAGACGATATAAAAAGTGCTTAGAACAGAGCCTGGCATTTAGTAAGCACTATACAGTGTTAGGAGTCTTGGTGTTGCAGTGGTTAAGAGCTCAGCTGCTAACCAAAAGGTCGGCAGTTCAGACCCACCAGCCGCTCCTTGGGAACTCTATGGGGCAGTGCTACTCTGTCCTATAGGGTCACTATGAGTGGGAATTGACTCAACAGCAATGGATTTGTTTGGGGTTTTTTTTTTTTGTATATAGCGTTAGCTATGATGGTGATGAGCTGGATTGACACAGTGGCTGCAACAATGGGCTCCAGCATAACAATGATTATGAGGATGGCACAGGACTGGGCAGTGTTTCCTTCTGTTGTACATAAGGCCACTATGAGTCGAAGCCAACTCGACGGCACCTAACAACAATGATCGTGATGGCGCCCCGGTGGCACAGTGGTTAAATGGTCGGCTGCTAACCGAAAGGCCAGCAGTTTAAACCCACCAGTGGCTCTGCGGGAGAAAAGACCTGGCAATCTGCTTCTGTAAAGATTACAGTCTAGGAAACCGTATGAGGCAGTTCTACTCTGTCCTACAGGGTCAATATGAGTCAGAATTGACTAGATGGCAATGAGATTGGTTTTTTTGATATGATGGTGATGGTGACAGGGGTGTCCAGGCCCCACCCCCTCCATAAAACAGTCCAGCTCTAAGTGTTGACACTCTGAAGGATCATCCTGTGATGCTAAAATCCCTCGGAGATGAAGAGACAACTGGAGATAATCTACTGTGAGAAGATCCAACAAGCTCAGACAGACCAGGAAGACTGGTGGAGGCTGCCCAGCATCCATGCCCTCGGCACCAGGATTTCCCTTTGGGGAGTCACCTATGCTCAGTCCAGGTAGTTCCCATTCCACTGACCCAACCCAACCCCCACTTCAGGCACTGGTATGTGTGTGGCCAATCAAAGCCCCCTATCCTCCTGGACAGAGTGATTGCTCCAAAGGAGGAGTCATGTGACCCAGTCGAGCCAATCAGAATATTCCATTCCATGGTCACAGATGATCGGTTGACAAGTAGACTGTGGCCCAGGATGGGTCAGGAAGAGTTGACTTTTCACTAAGGCCTGCAAGAGTCCACCTGAGAATGAAGCCAAGAGAAGAAAACAGAGGGAACAGGTAGAAAGAGGTGGCTTCCTGGCATGCTGCTGAGGCCTCTGGATCCAGCCAGGCCTGAGGCTGCACTTTTCCTAATGATGAACTTTTCAATTACATGAGCCAGTAAATCCCTCTTAAGCCACTTTGAGTTGGGTTTCTTCTATTTGCTACTGAAAGTGCACTGACAAAAATGATCAGGCTCTGACATTTCAGCTGCTCAGATACCAGATAAAAAATCCTCCCAAAGTGCACAGAAGATACACACATGAAGTGACCTTCTGTAATCCAAGGACAAGGGAACAAATGGAAGAAGGATGCTCCACCCTTTTACTTTTCAATATTTCAGCAGTCCTTGCGAGTACCAAGAGCAAATATTAAATAAAGGGAATCTGTGTGTCATGGATTGAATTGTGTCCCCCCAAAATATGTGTTCAGCTTGGCTAGACCATGATTCCCAGTATTCTGTGGTTGTCCTCCATTTTGTGATTGATGTAATTTTCCTGTAAATCCTAATCTCTGCCTGTGGTTAATGAGGCAAGATTTGGTTATGTTAAAGAAGATTAGGGTGGAATGTAACACCCTTACTTAGGTCAGATCCCTGATCCAATGTAAAGGGAGTTTCCTTGGGGTGTGGCCTACATCATCTTTTATCTTACTAAAGATATAAGGAAAGGGAAGTGAGCAGAGAGTTGGGGACCAGATACCACCAAGAAAGCAACACCAGGAGCAGAGCACATCCTTTGGACCTGGGGTCCCTGTGCGGAGAAGCTCCTAGACCACGGGAAGACTGATGACAGGGACCTTCCTCAAGAGTTGACAGAGAGAAAGCCTTCCCCTGGAGCTGGCACCTTGAATTTGGACTTCTAGCCTACTAGACTATGAGAGAATAAACTTCTGTTTTTGAAGCCATTCACTTGTGTTATTTCTGTTACAGCAGCACTAGATAACTAAGACACTATGGAAACAATTAGAGCCCTGGTGGCACAGTGGTTAAGAGCTTGGCTGCTAACCAAAAGGTCAGCAGTTCAAATCCACCAGCCACTCCTTGGAAACCTTATGGGGTAGTTCTACTCTCTCCTATAGGGTCGCTATGGGTCGGAATCAACCATAGGATGGCAACGGGTATGGAAACAATCAGAGGTCCTCTCTCTTCATCACATCCATTACTTCAGTAATATTAGTTAACAGAGTTGAGTTTTAAAAATTCAATTTATAAGTCAAAAATAATCTGACCTTTTATGGAATGAAACTAATTTTCATCAAGTTTGCCATTTGTAGAATTCTTGGTGATATAAGCTTTCAAATGACTAATAAAGAATAAATTTTATTATAGTAACTTAAAGCATTTTATGAGCCACAGTGATTTTTTTTCAATCCCTCCCCCCACACATACACCAGATACAACCACGTGGTCACCCTAATATATTGGATATTCCCTGTCCGTGAAGTCTTGTCAGTAGCCTGGGTACTCACAGCTACCAAGAAACACACATATAAAATCTATTTTCATGACTTCATTCACCATCTATATTATGAGGACCCTCAGGATTATTTTTACAACACAGAACTTTCTTCTAAGTCCCAGATTCATGGCCACATGAATATCTCAAATCATCTCTTAGATGTTTTGAAAACCAAACTCAACATGTCCAAAACTAATCTCAAGTTCAATCCACTCATATTTGTTTACTTATTTATTGTCTGTCTCCCAACTAGAATATAAGCTCCCTGAGAAATTGTATTTGTCTTGTTCATTGCTGTATCCTCAACACCTTAAAAAAAACAACTAGATATATCAATCTAAATGTGCGTGTTTTCATGTGGGGAAAATATGGAAGAAGATACTGCAGACGGCGCGGGACGAGAAAGGGAGGACAGGAAGATGGAGGCCAGAACGGGAGGGATGGTTGGCTTTTCCTTGGTATAATTCTGTGTTGTCTGCCTTGTTGCAACCAACAGGTACCACTTTTGTAGTATGAAGAGAATGTTCAATGAAGCATAAAATATAAATAAACACAGAGGATGCTACAGAAATTCTGAGATCCAGAAACCTTTCCAGGTGTTGGTGATAGTTTGCCTGGGCAGAAGCAAGGGGTGGGGCAAGGATGGCAACCAGAGCTCATCTTCTGTCTACTCCAGTCAAACAGCAGTAGCGCCTACAGTGCTGCTTTGGAGAACCTGAGGCCACAGGTTGCTGTGACTGATGAGTTACGTGTGCCATGGGCAAGGGTAGTGATTGGCAGTGTTGTGCCAAATATTTGCCATCCCTGGCTCAGAGTATTTCCTGGCCAGACTTTTGACCCTCACACAATCCTCTAGACAGGAGCACTCAATTAAAATCATGCCCCATGTCTAAGGGAATGGACAACTAAACCACACGGGTTTTCTATTTCAAAATGCCTCTGGAAAAGGAGATTTAACAACCTCCCCTGTGATCAAATCTTGTGTTCTGCACCCCTCAATGCCTCGTGTGTAATTATTATTTGCACCATATCACCAGCCTTTCATAGATCAAACCAGTAGCCAGAATGGCAGGTTGTAGAGGGAGCCCCCTTTCTACTCACAGGCTCTGATCATTCCACAGCAGCCCCGACCCACCAAGACCTTTCCTGCTTTTGAACTTCCATAGTGTTCAAAAGTAGTTGTTACTTTCAGTATCCAGAATTCCATCATACACTGCCTTACGCTGTTAGTGAAGGATGGATGGATGGATGGACGAACGGACAGGTGAGTGGATGGGAAGGTGAATGAATAGGTGGTTGGGTAGGTGGGTGGATGGATGGATGGATGGATGCATGGATGCATGGATGCATGGATGGGTGGATGGATGGGTGTGGTGGATTAATTACTTTTGTGTGTGGCCTTTATAGCCATGGTCTTGTAACTCCAACACAGGTGACTGTGTGATAGGGTGATTGTGTCCTCCCAAGGGGATAGGTCAGTTTTGCCTTAAAAGAGAGCCAGTTCCAGAGCAAAGAGGAGAGCCCAACACCACCAAATAAGGAGAGACCCGCAGCAGAAACCAGCAGTAGAGACCCTCAGGAGACGGTGCAGTGGACTTCCCCTGTGAGAAAGCTGAGTGCCTTTGGGCGGCCAGGGAGAAGTCTATGTCTGATCCACGAATCTGGGACTTGTCAGCCTCTAAAACCTCATGAACCATTTCCTTTATATGGTCCATGAGTTCTGTGAGACGTTGCAAGAAATTAAGGAACCCAAAGACAGAAGGGAGAGTACTGAGGCAAGAGGGAGTAGTTGATGTTAGAGATGATGGAGTGGTACAGCTGCTTGGAAAAGTTAGACATTTGGGACATCTTTAACCTCTGCCTCATAGGAACCAGCTTTGTGGTGATCCTTATAAAAGAAATTATTCATTTAACGGGTGAGTGGGTGGATGGGTGGATGGATGGATGGATAATGGGTCAATGGATTGACAAGCAGAAGGACAGATGGACAGACTAACGTACTGTTTCTCCATCTTGGTTATCAGCCTCTTACAACTTTCTATCATTTTTTATTTTGGACCTCCTACTTGGAACTCGTACAGCAGCTACTCAAGGAACGACTTCTATGAAAATGTTGGTAATACTTACACACTGGGATTACAAATCTCAAAAACTGTGCCTAATGTTGCAGTCATAAAAGGCACCCAAGGTAGATTTTCAACCTTTAGGAGGTGTGATGGTTAAGATTGTGTGTCAGCTTGGCTGGCCCATGATTCTCAGTGTGTATATATGATCATCCCCACGATGGGATCTGCTGTGAGTAGCCAATGAGTTGAAAGGGAGTTTCCTTGGACGTGTAGCCTGCATCTGAATATAAGTGGACGTCCTGACTTTTGCCTTCTCTGGATCCTGCAGCTGCCTCCTGTTCCTTTGACCTCCAGTTCTTGGGACTTCAGCTAGCAGCTTACCTGCCAGTCTTGGAATTGGTCAATCTTCACAGCCTGTGAGCAAGAGCCCTGCTCTCCAACCTGCCGATCTTAGGTTTGCCAGCCCCTGATCCACAGACTTGGGACATTCCAGCCTCTACAATCGCATGAGGTATTTCCTTGATATACATCTCCCTCTCTCTCTCTGTCTCGATAGATAGATAGACAGATAGATTGATTGATTGATTTATACACATTACTGGTTTTGCTTCTCTAGAGAACCCAGCCTAAGACAGGAGGAGAGCAGACTCCACTGGCTGCAGACCAGTGACAACATCAGTTGGGTTCTGGTCTGCATAGGGACACACAAAAGTCCGAGGAGACCAAGCTCCAGTTGGCACTGCCTTGCTTGGCCTTTCTATAGGGGCAAATTCTGTCCTCTGCACACAGACCAGAGGCCTGTCTGTTCTTTAATGAGCACCCAGAGGACCCATTTGGGTACTTGTGTTCAAAGGTCCAGTATTTCTAGCTGTGTTTATGGAATAAGCTCCAAAATTATAAACAGAGACTTGGAAACTGAGGAGCAAAACAATTTCTTAACCTTCCTTCCAGAAGAGAGACCTTCTATGTAATGGGTCATCAATGAAAAAAACAGAGGAAAATACTTAAAAAGAGACCACTCTGGGACATTCAAGGCCCTGGTTGATGCAGCCAGGGATGGTCGGGCTGTTTTTCTCAGCCACCATCTCCCCTGTACCTGAGACTCCTTACCTGTGTTGTCGTCTTAAAAATAGAGCCTTCAGGGACAGACAATAAATAGGACACATCCAGAGGAATGGGAGTCAAAGACGACCTAGGTCTTAGAGAGTTAGACTCAGTCACAGCTGGAAGTTTATTTCAAATGTCACTGATGGTTCTCTGTGTGATGTTAGCAAATGGCTTCACTTCTCTGTGTAACAGCAAAATGGCCTCACAAAACTGCATTTGTTTGGTAAAATGTTCTTATCCTTGCAGACCCAAAAACTCAGTCAGGTATCACTGGATACAGGAAAGAATTATCTCCTTTCTGTTCCTCCTATAAACCAAGATTATCCCTACCTCACAGCCTTTGCACTTGCTGTTCCCTTTCTATTTCTCCCACAGTGATTTTTTAAATACCTGTCTTGGTTCATTCAGCCTATTCACTCATTTACCTTGTCCTGCTCCTATAAGAATTTGAAATTGCAGCAAACAAATCATTAAGTAGAGAACGAAAATACAAAAGCAAGAAGAATGTAGTAATTTTCTCATCTGTGACGAGCATATGTTCACTGAATGCCACTGCTACAAAATCATTTTCAACATCAAAAATCATCAACAGCCCCAACATTGGCTCAGGTTCAGACAATACCTGGCCAGGCATTCTTTCTCCTCACATCCAGCTAACCTTACTTCCCTCCAACTGTGGTTCCATCTGGCTCTCTGTTCTATTCAAAACCAACAAGTACCCCAGTACTTGCTGGGTTCAGAAGATATGGGCGCCATAAACACCAAAACACCAAGGATTTCTCTGTGTCTCCTTCACTAGAGTATAAGCTTCATAAGATCAAAGAATTTGATTCTTCCTCACTGTATAGTCAGTGCAACAACAATCCCAGCAAGTGGAAGACACTCAAATATTTGTTGAAATACTAAATGTCCCACAAAGAAAACATTATATGACACTGTTCCACCTCCCATGGGTTAAATGAAAAATATTATATTAAGACCCTGGGATTCATAGGAACCTCACCTAAATCAGTTGGACGTATTTCTCTTAGTTGCCAAACCTACTATAAAGTTCAGGGAAGCCACAATAATAAAGCCATTTTTCCCTGGGAAATTGTAGCCTGAGAGTTACATTAGGTCTATGTCCAGCACAATTTTTATCAGCATCAGTTCTCATATGACCTAAAACACTCTGGTTCCCTGTCACTAAAAAGGCTCTCTCTGGCCAGAAAGCCCAAAGGGTATCAACTGCCTCCAACAAAAGGTCCATAGGGCAGCCTCTAGCTGCCAATTTCTTTGACATGATGAGAAGCAAACAGCCACGTGGAGGTTCTCCTGCGGCTTCCCCTGTGAGTCCAGAGATGGGGAGCAAAAGGCTAGAGGACAGGTCTCCTCCACCATAGTCATCAAACTCTCAAGAGGCTGCACAATTTTTATCCCATCAGATGTTGCTGGATAAACAAAGGACCAAGCCTTCATCGCACCTAATTTTTAGATGCTGGCACAACTAATTCCAATTCTTAAACGGCCAGAGTTAAATGTTTTTAATTTAAAACCTAAACTAGGAGAGAGCAGTGTTTCTAGAATGGGGGCAGATACTTCCATCCCAGGGGTAGATGAGAAGATGGTATGGTGTGTTTGGTATGGTGATGTGACAGGGCAGAGCATTAAATAATATTAATTTATAAACAGAGAACATTTCTAATCTTTTTCAATCCTTTTGGTTAAATCAAGTGGAAAGGCACCGTTGGATGTTGATGACTTTAACACTGTCTAATCACTGGGTGGCGCAAATAGTTAAGCACCCCAGTACTAACCAAAAGGTTGGTGGTTCAACCCCACCCATAGGCATCTCAGAAGAAAGGCCTGGTGACCTGCTTCCAAAAAAAGCCATTGAAAACCCTACGTTAAACCTTAAACCAAAAACGTCCCCTGATGTCTTCTTAAAACCAAACAATCGTTCAGCTTAACTAGTAAAGAATGCCTTGAGCATTATCCTCTTTTAAGATTTATCTATATGGGATCAAACTGACAACAGCAACTCACAGGAACCTTAGGGGCAGTGAGTTTATGTTAAGGAAGGTGGAACAACTCAGAAAAGGAGGGTGAGAATGGCTGCACAACTCGAAGAATGTAATCCATGTCACTGAATTGTACACATAGAAACGAATTGGTGTATGTTCTTCTGTGTATATTCTCAACAAAAAGAAATAAATACTAAAATTATTTTAAAAAAGAAAGAAAGCAAACCCTATGGAGCACAGTTCTACTCTGACATAAGTGGAGTTGCCATGAGTCCGTGTAGACTCATTGACACCTGGTTTGGTTTTTTTTTTCATAATATTTTATCGTGTTTTTGATGAAGGTTTACATAGCAGTTTAGGATCCCATTCAACAATTTCTGCACAAGTTGTTCCGTGACATTGGTTACATTCTTCTCAATGAATGAGCATTCTCCTTATTTCTGTTCTGGTTGTCTTGTCCCCTTATATTCTCATCTTTGATTTAAAGTAATTGTTGACTGTTTGGTACCTGGTTCGGTTTTTATTAACACTTGCAAATCTGCCCTTTTAACAGAGAACTAAAGGCTTCAGAATAGAGGCATTTGAGGGCCTTCAACTCTCTAGCTTGAATTTAATAACACTTATTTCATATATAATTATTATTACAGTTACCTTCTGTTTAGGCACGTGATGATGGATGGCCGTTTACAGAAGTGACACACAGTTTCTGGTTCAGGTAAACTGACTTAACTAAAAACATGAGTTGACTTAAAAATATTAATTGAACAATGGTACTGCTGATGGAGCCCTGGTGGTGCAGTGGTTAAGCGTTCGGCTGCTAACCAAAAGGTTGGCAGTTCAAATCCACCAGCCGCTCCTTGGAAACCCCATGGCCAGTTCTACTCTGTCCTATAGGGTTACTATGAGTCGGAATTGACTCAATGGCAACGAGGTTTTTTGTTTTTGTTTTTTTATAGTATTGCTGATGTGTGTATGCAGGGAAAAAATGTGGAATTTGATGGGATACAGAGAGTGCCAACCGCTCAGTCCTCAAGGACAGAGTTTCCCAAAGTAAGATGAGTTTAAGTGATAAACCCACAGATACTGCCTTTTACTGTAATAGCAACACATTTATTTTAATGTGTAGTAAGCAGAAAAAAATTAAAACTAGCAAATTAAGAGATTATGATTTTTCTCTTTATGGAAGTTGTTAGGATTGAATTGTGTCCTGAAAAAAGATATGTTAAGTCCTAACCCCTTTACCTATGAATGTGACTCTGTTTGGATATACGGTTTTTCTTTTGTTTTATGAAAGAGGTCATACTGGGTAGGGTGGGTCCTAAATCTAATACCTTCTGAGTGGTGTCTTGCAAAATGTGGAAAACATGGAAAAATACACACACAGGAGGCTCCGTCTACAAGCCAAGGAATGTCCAGGGCTACCACATAGGAAGGACCCTCCCCTAGGGCCAATGCCCTGATTTGAACTTCTAGCTCCCAAAACTGTGAGACAATAAATTTCTGTTCTTTAAAGCCACCCACTTGTTGAATTTTTGTTACAGCAGCACGAGGTAACTAAGACAGGAGTGATATAAAGTTTTCTTTTAAGATAAATTTATTGCAAAAAAAATGTATATCGATTGTCTTCAGGGACACTGAACTTCTACTAAAGGTGACAGAAAAAACTAGAAATGGATACGGGTTATGGTTGAACAACACGATGAACATAATAATGAATCAAGCTGCTAAACAGGAACTCGGAGTTTCTCTTCAGCTGTCAAGAACATTTTGCTGTGGAGCACACGGCCCCTACCTTCACCTGTCTACACTACTCTGTCTCCTGCACTAACAAGTCAAGGAGCAGCCAAGAATGAGAAGCCACAAACAGAAAGGATTTTCAAGCAAAAAGAAGGCAAATGAAACAGATTTTTAAAAAGCAAAACTCCCACAACTTCCCCAAATATAGACTGATCTGGAATAACCGAATGAGTGGTTCAACCTTGAAACACATTTCAAGAACAACGTCATCGAACTGAGTGTAATGCAATTGCCTGGCATCGGAAAATTACATTAAACTGCACATCTTTCATAGCCTTTTAAATTTTCTTTCAAAGGCATCTGCATTTGTTTACATCTCGATTGACCTAAGGTTTTATCACCACTTTTAACAGATAAAGAAACTGAAGCTCAGAGAGGTGAAGTGGCCTAAGCAAGATTCCCAAGCGCCAGGACCAGAACCCAGAATGTCCAGCTCCTGGGTCCCTTCTCTTTCCACCATCTCGTGCCACAGCTCATTAGGAAGCTAGTAAGAATGCACCTTCTTTGTGTTCTTGCACCAAACATCCTATTCAGAATTATCATTCTGTATTCTGGGACCAGGAGTCCCTGGGTGGTGCAAACGGTTAACCACTGGGCTGCTAACTGAAAGGTTGGTTGTTTTAACCCACGCAGTCACTCTGCAGGAGAAAAGACCTGGCAATCTGTTTCTGTAAAGATTACTACTCTGTCACATGGAGTCGCTATGTGTTGGAATTGACTTGACAGGACATAACAACCACCTCAAATCCTGGGGCCTGGAGTCCCTGGGTGGTGCAAACAGTTAAGCACTCAGCTATTTACCAAAAAGTTGGCCATTTCAATCCACCCAGGAGAATGTTCGAAGACAGCCCTGGCTATCTACATCCGAAAAATCAGCCACTGAAAACCCTATGGAACACAGTTGTACTCCGAAACACGTGGAGTTGCCGTGAGTCAGAGTTGACTCAATGGCAACTGGTTTGGTTTTTGGTTTATCCAGAGACTGTCTCTTGGAGTAAAAGAGAGGTAACCAAGTGATCTCAACTAAAATAATAGAGACATTTAAACTGTCTGCACCAAGTGACTACCTTTGCCTTAGAAGAAACGAAGGATCATATCCTTCCTTTTGTCTATGTTTTAGAAGTCTAAAGATATTGGGTATACAATGACAATTATTTATGTTTAATATAAAATCATGTGATAATAACCACTTAAAATGTCAAACAGTGAAGGGATGATACAAGCTAGAGTTCTTTGCTGCAAGCAACAGAAACCCATTCTAGCCTGCGTATGAGAAAGAGATTTGTAGGAGAGCTATCAGGCAGCTCAGAGAATGGAGGGGAAGGATGGACACCCAAGCCTAAAAATGGGCCAACATCCAGGGCAGCCCCAGAGCGTGTAATTGGCAGGACCCTGACAGAGAGACCTGATCGGAATCCCCAAGCCCCACACCCCAGCTCTCACTCCAGCTGGCAGCAAACATCCCCTGTGGCTGGGGCCATAGCCATAGGAACTGCACTTCTCATTGGCATCCAGGGAGTATTTCTGTCAGTATCAGCTGCACATCACCTGTGGACCAGCCAGCAGGAGGACCCAGGTCTACACCAAACTCAGTCCCTATCTGACTCACTCATGTGAACACACACAGACACACATGCATGCACCCACACACACTCGCACACACACGTACATACATGCATGCATGCACACACATGTGCATACACACGTGCACATACACCCGTGCATGTGCACACACAGGCACACAAATGCACATGCACGCATGCACATCCATGTGCATGCACACACATGCACTCATGTACACACAGTAGCACACACGGTGAAGCTCTGCACCATCGCCCCTCAGCCCACAGCTGTGGTGGACAGTTCTGGGCACCACTGCCAGTGACCTTCACCAAGCACTCTTGGCTCCTCTGCTCCATTTCCTCCACATCATCCCCCTCCAGGGCACCATCACCCAGTGAGGGTGGAAGTCAGTAGACAAACTCTCTAACCTCCCCTTCCTCCCCTGGGACAATCTTGAGGTGCCTTCTATCTACACAGTTCAGTGGGATGAGGTTCCCAGTGGAAGAAAGTTCAGGGGGTCGTCAGCACACCCTTTATCAGTTTCTCTTCCTTCCTTCTCTTCCTTCCTTTCTCTTTTTCCATCTCCTCACTTCTGGTTTCTGGCATCACCTCCCAGGTAAATTGCTTATGCCCTAACCCCTAGTCTCAGGGTCTGCTTTGGGTCAGTGTTCACATCTTGCATACACGTGTGCACTGTGCAATGTCTGGATTCTTGTAATCCTCCCTAGCAAGGTGGAGGGGATGCCTGGACACCCAGCAGCTTGGAACATAATGCGTGGAATATTAAACCCCCAACATTCTACCAGAGGTAGACAAACTGATGGACGGATGGTAGCCAAGACTTCTTGGCATTCTCTAAAACATCGGTAGAATTTGTGCTTATTGAAAGGTTGTGAATGGAACCCCAGGGCAAGAAACAGGAGTTACAGGCATGTTCTGAAGAGATGCTCTTTAAAGGACATGATTTATTCCATTTCCCTAAGGAGTCAGTCCAACTCAGTGAGGATCGTTTAAGAACGTTCAGATGCCCCATGAGATATACTGGGGCCTACGTAAGTGGAATCATCATCGTCATCAACATCATCATTATCAACATCAACATCATCATCATCAAAATCACCATCACCATCACCATCATCATCATCAACATCATCATCATTAAAATATCAACATTATCATCATCAAAATTACCATCATCCTCAACATCATCATCCTCAACATCAACATCATCATCATCAGGATAATATTAATAATATTTAGAGCTAAGGATCAGGCCCCCTTCTAAGCTATTTACGTATATTAACTGTATTCCTCACAACAATACTTTGAAGTATGTACTCCATTATCCCTGTTTTATAGAAAGGAAACTGAGGCACAGAGCACAGATGAGAAGTATCCAGGATTCAGAAAATTTGAACCTGAACCACCTGACCTTACGCTTTGCTCTGTTCTCAAGGCATCCTTAGCTCTGCCTCTTTACCCCGTCTTTACCTTTTCCCCTAGTTTAACCCACTGTCTGAATTCTCCTGACCTCTGACTTCGGCTTCTTCCCTGGGTCTCCCCTTGGTTCAGTTGCTCCTTGGCCCCGCTCAGAGAATTGCCTCCATTTTATACCCCCAGGGGCATCTCTCATTGGTCTGAAGACAAGCCTTCAAGGAGAACAACCAACGTGGTCCCTCTTGCACATCTGAGCTGGTCCCAATCCTCAGCCATCCGCATTCATCAGTCTGGATGGGGTCCAGGGATCTATATTTTAGCAGCCCTTCCACCCCCATACACAAGGCCAGTGGTACCCAGACAACACTCAAAGGAACAGCAGGGGAGACAGGGTTTCGATGACTCAGAAAGCCTGTCACTCCATTGTCATCTATTTTTCATGTTTTGTTTTCCGATCATTTTGACACATGCACCTGAAGCACAGGTGTGCCTGCGGGCGGTGAGCCCCACTTGCTGGAGGTTGCGCCAAGGCAGCTCCGCAACCCTGTGGGACCAGCCAGCCTCACTCCATTAGATGGCGGGCAGCCTCAGCCCTCAGAACAGGAAGAGGAGGAGGGACAACGAGTTGCGAAGAGAGAAACTCATATTGAGCACCTTCTTCATGCTGGGTGCTTCACCTGCAGGTAACTCCCCTGGAGTCATCACTTACCCCTTTAAGAGGTGAGACTGTCCCCATTTTAGAGGTGGGAAAATTGAGACCAAAGAGCTTAAATCACCCCTAACCCGGCCAACTGCCTGGTAAATGCTGCCTGGTAAAAGCTGATGACTGGAGAGGTGGGAAACTGCCTTGGAGCAAACCACCCTGGCTGCTCCCAAAGAAACGAGCCCAAGGCAGCTCAATTGAGGCTGCTCATGTGCCTAAGTGCAGATCAACCCTCCCTATCTGCAGGCATCCCTGCACCATTCCATGATGTTTTCCTTTATCCTGGGTATCCTCTGTATTATTATTTACTTAATATTTTCTTTTAAATCTGCTCGCTTGGTTTATTTAAATTTATCTGGGAAGGAAGCTATATATCAGCATTTTAAATGAAAAAAAGAAATATCGGGTTCCATAAAGAGAAGACAATCCTAAAATAAGTACAGTGGAAACAAAGCAATGTTATTACTGAATTCTAGCCAGGTACTGCTGCCCGTCAAAGGCTCCTAGCCTGGGGTGAGGGCTCTCAGTGTATAAAACAAAAATAAGCAAACAATAAGGAGATTAGCAAGTGATTGGCGGGTGTCTGAGACATTGGAGCAGCAAACAGAGATGGTCTCCTCCATTTAACCACGATATAAAGAGGATGCACCGGGAATCAGCGCTCACGAGGTGGTTCAGTGCTCACGAGGTGGTTCACAGTTACCTGTTATTGTTGTCAGCTGCCCTAAAGTCAGCTCAGACTCATGGCGATCTTAGGTACAACATAGCAAAGTGTTGTCTGGCCCTGCGCCATCTTCATGATCACTGGTGATCATTGGTATGTTTGAGGCCATTGTTGAGGCTATTGTGTCACCCCATCACATGGAGGGCTTTCCTCATTTTTGCTAACCCTCTGCTTTACCAAACATGATGGTCTTTCCTGATGATGTGTCCAAACTAAACGAGTTGAAGTCTCACCATCTTCATTTCTAAGGAACATTCTGGTTGTATTTCTTCTAAGACTGACTTGTTCCTTCTTTTGGCAGTCCATGGTATAGTCAGTATTCTTCACCAACACCACAGTTTAAATGCATCAGTTCTTCTGTCTTCCTTTTTTGCTGTCCAGCTTTTGGATGCACATGAGGTGATTGAAAAGATCATGGCTTGGGTCAGGCACACCTTAGTCATCAAAGTGACATCTTTGCTTTTTAACACTTTAAAGAGGTCTTTTGCAGCAGATTTGCCCAACGCAACACATCATTTGACTTCCTGACTGCTTCTTCCATGGATATTAATTGTTGATCTCAGTAGACTGAAATCACTGACAACTTCAATTTCTTCTCCATTTATGATGATGTTTATCAGTCCAATTGTGAAGATTTTCATTTTCTGCATGTTCAGTTGTAATTCACACTGCAGGCTGTAGCCTTTGTCCTTCATCACTTACCTATGCACCTATAATTGGTACCTGAACACCTATAGACACCTTGGGTATCACCTGAAATCATGTTTCCCCTTTAGTGGTGGTTCCCAGCCTGTGAGAAGCAGACAAATTTTAGTTGGTATCTAAGACAATTTAAAGGCAAAGGTCATTCTAGAACCAAGTAACTTTGGGAGGGGCCACAAAAGAATAAAACTAACAACTCACAGGAACATTGTTGAAGTTGCTGGCTGCTGTTGAGTCAATTCCAACTCATGGCGACCCCACATGACAGAGCAGAACTCCCCAACAGGGTTTTCTTAGCTGTAATATTTAGGGAAGAAGATCACCAAATCTTTCTTCCTCTGAGCCAGAGGCGGGGGTTCAAACCGCCAATCTTTGGGTTAGTAGCCAACCACTTAACTGTTGTGCCACCAGGGCTCCTTCACAGGAGCATAGTAGGTGATTTAATTTATGTGCAGTTCTCACAGAAAGTGAGTTTCCCACTTTCTCTGGACTCCAGTTCCTAGATACAGGCAGCTCTAATATAATGGTTAAGGTTGTGTGTCAACTGGGCTGGGCCATGATTCTCAGTGATTTGACAGTCATATGATGTTGAGATCAACTCCATGATGAGATTTGACATGATGTGATCACCGCTATGATGGGATCTCCTGTGAATAGCCGATCAGTTGAAAGGGAGTTTCCTTGGTTGTGTAGCCTGCATTAAAAGTAAGTGGATATTCTGGCAAGGCTGGTCAGCTTTTGCTCATTCTGGATCCTGTAGCTGGCTCCTGATCAGCTAACCTCCGGTTCTTGGGACTTGAGCTAGCAGCTTACCTGCAGTCATGCCTGCCGATCTTGGGATTCATTGATCTTCACAGCCTGTGAGCAATAGCCCCACTCTCTGACCTGCTGATCTTGGGTTTGCAAGCCACTGCAGCTGTGTAAATCAGGAGAAGCCTCTATCTTGATCCATGGACTTGGGACGTTCCAGCCTCTACAACCACACAAGCCATTTCCTTGATATAAATCTCTCTCTCTCTCTCTACATACATATATATATATATATATATACACACACTTTACTGGTTTTGCTTCTCTAGAGAACCCAGCCTAAGACACCTGGCAGGTCCAACTTTCTACACCAGTGTTACAGAGAGTGAAGTTTGCTCCTTCAAGACAATCAGCAGCATTGGTTGCCCAATAAGCTGCTCCCTCAGCGCAAGATATTAATTATGTAACAGAATTGGCACCTGTGTACCTGAATCCTGTCTTCACATCAGTTCAGTTTCTTTCAGGATAAAAAGCCAAGAGGGGTGTTCCTCTATCCCATGGCCAGCTACAATTAACTCTAAAAATATATGTCCTTTAGCAACAGAAGGCACCTCTTTAGAGTAACCTGGGAAGTCACCAAGAAACGGTGGACTGACACACACTCTGAGAGCTAAGAATACAGACAGGCATGGGCACTTCTTTTCCCTTGAAAGCTCAGCTCCATCGCCTGGTCTTTGGATGAAGGTTGCATATTTAAATGAGCGTGTCCACTGTGATTACAGGTTAGATTCTGAGATTTAGTTTCTTATAGAAAAGAAAGCAACAATGAGCTAGATTATTCATACACACACACATTGCTTTTTGTGTGTATCTTAGCTCAAATATTACAGTATATTGTGCACTATCCAGTTGCAATACAATTCTAACACAATTTCCATAATAGCAAAATTTACATACAGATGGCAAATAAATAAAACCTTGCTGTGGCTTGATCTGTGGTTCTCATGGCCAGCAAATCCTATTAGGGGCTTCATTAACTTGCTTAGCGATGGAAATGTTATATCTGATCTTACAGATTTCCACTGTGCAGTCCAGCCCTGCTGCAAAATGAAATTTAACTCCTGACATTCTTCTGCAACATGAAGCCACCAAAATTGAGTTTCTTCTGTAGGCGGCATTGGAAGTATCTGCTCCTTCTCATTTCCCCTTTCCAGCCACAGTCATTTTTTTTTCTCCATTTTCTTTAACAGCACATATTTGCGATTAGCTAGTGAGTACCAAAGGGTGCGAGGTGATCAGCACAAACACACAAGTTTGCCAAGCAGAAGTCAGTCTAGGCAAGAAAGGAAAAGGAGCGGATCGCTGAGATGGCAGGCACATTAGGAAGCTGTTGCGTTGTCCCCGCAAAAAGTTATGTTGAAGTCCTAATCCCCTGCACCCGTGAATGTGGCCTTGTTTGGAACTAGGGTCAGTTGAAAATGTTGTCATTTAGTGTAAAATAGTAGTAGTAATAGTGTCAGAACCTGTCTAACTTCAAGGGGCATAATCAAGATCAGCCCAAGGCTGATTCCTATGAGGTGGAGGTCAGACATCCCTCCAGTCTCCAACCATTTTACCAGTTTTGACACCAGCCATCCCTCCCACAGCACTCTTTACATCTCTGCTGGATTAGATAAACCATTGCAATGGCCACACAGAACTCACAAATTGTACTTACAGTTAAGCGGTTTATGAAGGAAGCAACAAGGTACAACTTGGGATCAGGACCAAGATCAGGAAGCATGCAGGCAAAGTCTCCTTTCTTCAGTGCCGGACAGCTCTCTCAACTCCTGTCGGCCCTGCAAGCAAGCAGGTCTTTCTCTCTGCTGTGCTTGCTCCCTCTTGGCTGTGCATGTCTCCTCTCAGCCCCCTCAGGAAAAGCTTCCTCTAGATTCCCTCAGGACAGACCTCCTCTTAGTCCCCTGCCATCTGTCACCACCAACTTTGCAGTAGGGATCCTTCCAGACCTGTTGCTGCAGGCTCTGTTGATGAGTCCCTTCCAGGCCTGTTCCTGTCTTCAGTGTTAAAGCCCTTGACCTGCATTCAGCTCTTTTAGAAGGTTCCTTGCCTCTTTTCTCTCTGCTCCTTCTGTCTCCTCTCGTCTTTTCCACTTTCTGCCTCATCCTGCTTCCTGTCTGAAAAATCTCTGTGGGGTTGGCTGCATATATACACAAACTCCTTTTCAATTTCAAGGCCTGGCCTTCCCACCATGTTCACAAACTGACCAATCCCCTCTCATTAGGCCACAGACACTTCATTTGCATATTAGGCTACAGTAACTTAATTTGCACACTCTATAGTCACTTCATTTGCATATTATATTGACCAATTCCTGCAAGGTGCATACCAACCTTGGCCCAGGGCCAGACAAAAAGTATCAAACCACAAATTGTTTACAGCTTACCCAGGAAATGCCAATCAACCAGGACAAAAGTTACAAACCCTCTGGGGTAGAAAACTAGAACAAAGGTAACTCCTTGGGGCTTGGGGAAAAATCTCTCAAGCTGTCTTTCCAAAGAACCAAGGCAAAAGGCCACATAAAGGAACTCATTTCACCAAAGTAAGGTTAAGGTGAGGTCATACTACAATAGGGTGGGTCCTAATCTGATATGACTGGTGTCATAATAAAAGAAAAGAGACACAGACAGAGGGAGAATGTGATGAAAGAGGCAGATGCCAAGGCACACCAAAGATTGCCAGGAGCCACCAAAAGCCAGGAGAGAGGCATGGAATTGTTCCTCTCTTAGGGCCCTCAGAAAGAATCAACATACCCTGATTGGTTCTTCTAGCATCCAGAACTATGAGACAATAAATGTCAGTTCCTTAAAAATCAGTTGTCCCAGAAGAACTAGATGGTGCCTGGCTACCACTACCAACCATTCTGCTCAGGTCCACGATAGATGGATCTTGATAGAAAGGGAGAAAAATGTAAAACGGAACCTCAAATTCTTAAAAACGAAAAAAACAGACTTAGTGGACGAGTTGAGACTGGAGGACTCCATGAGACCATTGCCCTGAGATACTCTTTAAACCCTGAATCAAAACTAGCCTCTGGCATCACTTTTTAGCTAAATAACAGAGTGGCTCACAAAATAAAGAATATCACCAATAAGTACCGTTCTCCTTTAAAAAAAATCACCTATATAAGACCAAACCATCAACAATTACTTAAAAACAAAGATGAGAACGTAAGGGCTCAGGGAAACTAGATTAATGGAAACAGAACAACCAGAAGGGAAATAATGAGAATGTTCACACATTATGAAGAATGTGACCAACATCACTGAACAGCTTGTGTAGAAATTATTGAATGGGAACCTAAACTGCTATGTAAAACTTCACCAAAAACACAATAAAATATTATTTTTAAAAATTGTTGTTGTTAGGTGCCGTCAAGTTGGTTCCAACTTATACTGACCCCAGGTACAACAGAATGAAACACTGCCCGGTCTGGCACCATCCTCACAATCATTGCTATGTTTGAGCTCATTGTTGCAGCCACTGTGTCAATCTGTCTTGTCAAGGGTCTTCATTTTTTTGCTGACCGTCTACCTTACCAAGCATGATGTCCTTCCCCAGGGACTGGTTCCTCCTAATAACACGTCCAAAGTACATGAGATGAATTCTCACCATCCTCGCTTCAAAGGAGCATTCTGGCTGTACATCTTCCAAGACAGACTTGTTGGTTCTTCTGGCAGTCCAAGGGACATTCAATAATCTTCACCAACACCATAATTCAAAGGCATCGATTCTTCTTTGGTCTTCCTTACTCATTGTGCAGCTTTCACATGCATATGAGGCAATTGAAAACACCATGGCTTGGGTCAGGCACACCTCAGCTCAGTCCTAAAAGTCACATCTTTGGTTTTCAACACTTTAAAGAAGCCTTTTGCAGCAGATTTGCCCAATGCGATATGTTGTTTGATTTCTTGACTGCTGCTTCCATGGGCATTGACTGTGGATCCAAACCCCAAAGGCAGGCAGAAAGCTCCTTCAGCTAAGCCCAGGAGGGTACAAGTCCTGGAAAGGGCTTTGATTTCCCATTTAGAGGGAAGCCGACAATGTACCTACTAAGGGGCAGACGCAACTGTATTGCCGTAAGTGAAGAAAAATCATTACTTGGAACCCTGAAGGTAAGCGGCAAGTTTTCTTACTCTGGTTTGCAAGCTTAATCCAGCTCAAGGGCTATTTCATGAGCTCAGACAGTACCAGTCCTGTACCAGGGACATAGACATCACCAAGTCAGCAACCCTTGTCTGCAAGAAACTCAGAATCAAAGAGAGTGACACAAATTCAGTAATTGTGGTATGCTGGGACCAACACTACCCCAGAAGTTTGCATAAAGTGCTCTGAGAACAAAGAGGAGCGCCTGCTGACTTCCTTGCAAAAAGTTTTGTGAATTTAGACCACCCAGAAAGAAAGAAATGCAATTTTGCACGATTAAAAATTACACCTAACCTTAAGATTATAGCTTAGACCATTGCACAGTTCATTGTCTTCTTCCTTCTTGGTGTAAAGCAACTTCTTCTGAAATTCTCTAAGTAACAGTTTTTTAATGGAACAAACAGAGAGATGAACGGCGTGCTACGGTTTTACCAGAAACTGGAAGGAACTGTCACCAGACAATGCCTCACAGTCAGGATGAAAACCCCACAGTGAAGCCTGCATCTCTGAATAGCAGAGCCCCTGTGAACTTCTTTAGAATTACTTACTGCACAAGGACCCTGGGTGGTGCGATGGGTTTGCACTGGACTACTAACCAAAGGCTGGCAGTTTGAACCCATCTAACAGCCCTGTGGAAGAAAGGCCTGGCGATCTGCTTCCATAAAGATTAAAGCCAAGAAAACCCTACGGAGCAGTTGTACTCTGTAACACATGGGGTCACCATGCGTCAGAATCGACTTAATGGCAATGGGTATTTTTACTTACTGCCCAGGTCACTGGTGGGCAACTATGAGATGTCGAAAAGGCAATTACACGCAGCAGGTCCACTGGGCTCACAATTACTTATTTTTCTTTTAAATAAAACTCCCTGAAGTGAACCGTAGAAGTAAGATTGGTTGCCCAGTTGTGTCTTGGAAATCCACAGGTACACAGAAAAATTCTCTTACACCCCAGAACACAGCCCCATGTTGCCACCAGGTCTCTGGGCTTCACATCAGCATTCAAACATGCACAGGTTTCTCTCAGCTTCAGGGAAGAAAACCCTCCTCACACCCCAGTTCCCAGGAGGCTCTCCTTCCTCCCCTCCTCTTTCCAGTCCAATGTCGGGGAAATGTTGGAAGCGCCGTCCTCACTCTATTCATCAAATCGTGGGTGGCAAACACTGCTAATTGGCTACCCAACATCCCTTCTCCCTTGCTTGAGGTACCGTGAACGACTGAAGCAATCTGTAGAAGTTTCCTGGGGGACGCTGTACAAAGCACCACAGACTGGGGGCCTTAAAACAACAGACATTGATTCTCTCACAGTTCCGCAGGCTAGAAGTTGGAAATCAAGGAGTCAGCAGGGCCACGCTCCCTCCGAAGGCTCCAAGAAGACTCCCTCCCTGCCTCTCTCCTAGCTTCTGGTGACTGTGAGTTACTCGGTGGCCCTTGTCCTGTGGCTGCATCACTCCAACCTCTGCCCCTGTCATCACATGGACTTCGCTCTGTGTGCCTCTCTGTGTCTTCATCTTCTTGTAAGGACACCGGTCATTGAATTCAGGGCTCACCCTAATCCAGTTTGACCCCTAATTACATCTGCAGAGACCCTATTTTCAAATAAGGTCACATTCTGAGGTTCCAAGTGAACATGCATTTGGAGGGAGTGACTATATGCAACCCACTACGCAACCTAATGCCCATCACCTGGAGGATGATTAGCTAACTTACAACTCGGCCCACCAGCAGTTTAAAAAAGTGGGGTATGCTGGGCTGTACCCACATGGAAGTTCTCCAGGTCATGCTGTTGGGTGTAACAAGTAAGGCTACTTATGGAACAATGCACAGTAACATACCTACATATAACAGGAGTGAGAAGAAGCTCTGTAAGCTCTCAACTATAAACGGTTGGCTACCTCTCAGGAGCAGCCGGGCTGGGAAGCGGCTATCAGTGTGGACGCTGGGCTTGTCTGTATTGTTTTAGGTGGGTGGGTGGGTGGGTGGGTGTGTGTGTGTCTGTGCGCGTATAAGGTAGTCGATAAGCTGCATTCCTGCCCCCACAATAGGGGCAGGCTATATTGGGGCTTCACATCAGAACTGTTTGACTAGGTTGACTATTTCTTTGTTATTTACATTGTTTTGACTTCAGGAAATTCTGCAGATAAGGGTCACAAACAAGTCCCAGGAGAACCAGCGCCAGACAACCAGGCATGTGCTGACAGATGAGAAAACTAATGTCAAGGAACAAAAAGTCACCGGACTTACGTCATCGGGCAACAGCCGAGCCCATTTCAGAAGCAAAGGGTCGGTCAGTCACTTCCTACGGACGCCTAGCCCTGCCCCACAATGAATAATTAGCAAGGAATCGTGAATATGTATAACCTCCTGATTCTGCTAACTCTAACGGTCCTATAAAAGCTGACCCCCACCCAGTTTCAGGGAGCCATGTTGGCAATGCAGGTCCCGGTGAGCTCCTTCACTTGGCCAGCTCAATAAACGCTTTCACCTTGCCTTAACAGCCGTGTCTGCTTCTCGGTTTAGACAGGCTGTGCCAAGCAGGACCTGGACCTGATCCGCTCCTATTCCAGCTCAGGCAGCACGTGTGTGTGTAAAGAGAACAGTCACTGCATGACTTGTATGATTTAAAACAAACTCCACACAAGAGGTCACAGGCACAGGGGCGCAGAGCTGAGGGACGAGAACTTGGCTTCGTGCATAAGATGGAATGGCGCCCTGTGAGCGTTTCCATCAGGGAGACAGCGCCATGGAGGGCAGCTGGGAGCCCGGAGAGGCTAGAAAGGCTGCGCAACAGCCACCTCACAGAGGAGCAGCCCTTCCACAGTGTCTGGCACAGGAGTGGCCACTGCTACTGCTGGTGACCACACCTCCCCACTGTGCCCACCAGTAAAACCGATGCTGTCAAGTTGACTCCAACTCACGGCACCTCCATGTATGTCAGTCTGTAGGGCTGTCAATGACTGAATTTTCAAAAGTAGATCGCCAGACCTTTCTTCCAAGGCACCTCTGAGACTCGAACCTCCAACCTTTCCATTAACAGCCAAGCATTTCACCATTTGCACCACCCAGGGACTCCACTGTACCCTCAGGCAGGGCAATATCCAGAACAGCAGACGGCTCACAGGCCCCAACTCTGATGCTTCATCTGTAAAACGGGCTTGAAGAGCATCATCCCAACCTCCCAGCACGGCTGCGAGGGTCCAGGCGATAGCACCACGGTCTTGGCACAGATTTATCAGCCAGCGTATAATCAAGGTGGACTCCAGT
Source organism: Trichechus manatus latirostris (assembly GCF_000243295.1). Lineage (NCBI taxonomy): Eukaryota > Metazoa > Chordata > Mammalia > Sirenia > Trichechidae > Trichechus > Trichechus manatus. The sequence continues at coordinate 2,902,584 of NW_004444067.1, read as the reverse complement.
TTTCCAAAAGTGAGATAAAGCTGTAAGTGCAGATCCAAATCCCCTTGTGTAGATGGAAACCTCGAGCATCTGAAACGCATACTCACTCCCTGCCACCCTCGTTGAAGTTCACTGACCCGCCCGCATTTGGGAGGGAACACAAGGTAGAATTGGGGTGAGCACCCCTACTGATGGGTGGAAACACGCTAGCTAAGCGCAGCGGATCACATTTGGAACCAGCGAAACACGCCGTGCAGGTTACGGTTTTGCAGGAGCTAATCGCCCGTCTTCACCTCTGAGCTCTGCCGGAGTGAAAGCCCGAAGCTCAGGCGGGACCTGGGCTCCGAGACCACAGGCTCCAGAACACCTGTGGGGGGGCAGTTTCCCCAGGGGAATTCTAGTTTTATTCTGGCAAAAATGAATTAATAAAGCCTGGATCGCCAGTGTCCCTTGCGGAACGTTCACCAGCCAGGTTGTTTTTGGGGTTTTGTTAAGTGTGAAAACTAAGCATTGAGATTGGGATGACGGGGCGTGAAAAAGGCATGGGCTTTGGCTCCTGGCTCCTGGCTCTGCTGCTTGCTAGCTGTGTGACCCTTGCGCGGGTGACTTAGCGCGGATCTCTGAGCCTGTTTCTCCGTCTGTAACCGGAGGAACCACACAGAGCTCCCTGAGGATGAGAGGAGACAGCACTGGCCTCACACACCGACCTTACAGGGAGCCTGGCCATCTGCTCTCAGAATTTAACCAGTGAAAACCCTATGGATCACAAGGGTCTGATCCCGCTGTGCACGGGGTTGCCATGATTCAGAGTCGACTTGGCAGCAACTAGGTTTCTGTTTTTTTCAATGAGGGTATCAGAGAATGGAGCCCTGGTGGTGCAGTGGTTAAGAGCTACGGCTGCTATCCAAAGGTCGGTAGTTCAAATCCACCAGCCGCTCCTTGGACACCTGACGGAGCAGTTCTACTCTGTCCTACAGGGTCGCTGTGAGTCAGAATCGACTCAACAGCAACGGGCTTAGTTTCTGGGTTTTGTTTTTCTCAGCAAATAGTGTTCAGCCTGAGGAACCCGGAGGATAGGGTTGCTACCAACTGAAATGGGAGGGGGTGTCTGGCTGAGCACCAAGTTCCTCATTTACAGATAGGGAAACTGGCACAGAGAGCCTGTGGTCACGCAGCTGGTAGGTGGGACAGCCAGGATCCAAACCCAAGCAGTCAGCTCCCTGGGTCTCCCTCAGCATCTGACATATTGTATCTGGAGTAGGGGGAAAAAACCACGATATTTCATACTTTCTTGGAACTGTAACAAAGACGGAACCTGACTCCAGCCCAGCAATGGCCCGCCACTAGCACCTAAGCCTCCAGATGACAGAGACAGCCCTTTGCTAGAAGGCTTTTCAATATACAGATGTAGATGCTGATGTTGAGTGGGATCTATTTTGGTATTGTTTTTGTTGTTGGGTATCATCAAGTCAGAACAACTCATAGCGACCCTACAGAACAGAGTAGAACTACCCCATACAGTTTCCAAGGAGCAGCTGGTGGATTCGAACTGCTAACCTTTTGGTTAGCAGACAAGCTCTTAATGACTGCGCCACCAGGGCTTCATTTCAGCATGAGAGAATAACTTAGCTTTGGTTCACATTGGTCCCTCCAGTATGCAGTCTAAAACACGGGAACGTCCCGCATATCTGTCCCCAGGCATTGTCAGCTCTGGAATCAGATCTTAGCAAGTCTGTGCTCATCTGGCTTTGATCCCAGGCTTCATCGGAATGAAGTACGTCACACTTCATTCATACAAGACGTTATTAAAACAGACAGCCAGTTAAGCAGGAAAGCACATACTTCCCTAGGCCTTAGAATGTCCTTTTATTTCTGGAGGCTGAATATGCAAACAGACAATGGCCAGACCATATATGACAGTACAATCCCGAGAAGTCAAACCACAGCCTCAGTCGGGCCAGAACAGTCAGCACTCAGTCCACGACCGCCAGCTTCCCTATTTCTCAGCCCCTCCTTCCACCTCAGCAGCAACCAGAGAAAGCCGAATACTATCCTCAGACCAATCACGTAGGATGCTTTCCCATGCCAGCAGCTTTCCCATGCCAACAGCTTTCCCATGCCAACAGCTTTCCCATACCAACAGCTTTCCCGTGCCAACAGCTTTCCCACACCAACAGTTTTCCCGTGCCAACAGCTTTCCCACACCAACAGCCTTCCCACACCAACAGCTTTCCCACACCAACAGCCTTCCCACACCAACAGCTTTCCCACACCAACAGCTTTCCCATGCCAACAGCTTACACCCGGGGCACACCTCAACTAGTAACCAGTTGCTGTCCAGTCACCTCCAACTCATGGAGACCCCTGTGTGTCAGAGTGGAACTGAGCTCCACAGGGTTATCAGTGGCTGATTTTTCGGAAGTAGATCACCAGGCCTTTCTTCCAAAGCACCTCTGGATGGACTCGAAGCTCCAACCTTTCAGTTAGCAGCCGACCATGTTAATGGTTTGCACCACCCAGGGACTCCAAACTACAAATATAGAGGTATTCTTTTGAGAATATTATATTCAAATATATAACAAATTTGAAAATCGACTGAAATGCTCACACATAAGTTCAAAAAGGCACTCACAGATGTTTGTTATAGTATTTGAAAAATCCGACATGCCCATGCACATTAGAATATCATTTAAGTAAAACAAAAATCAAATCTGTATTTGTTTATGATCGTATGTCGTTGTTAGGTGCCATCAAATCAATTCCGACTCATAGCGACCCCGTATGACAGAGCAGAACTGCCCCATAGGGTTTCCTAGGCTGTAATCTTTACAGGAGCAGTTTACCAGATCTTTCTCCCAAGGAGCCGCTGGGTAGGTTTGAACCACCGACCTTTTGTTTAGCAGCAGAGCGCTTAACCATTGCACCACCAAGGCTCCTTTACAGTCATACAGACATGAATATGCAACATAAAATATCTAGAAGGATATTCACAAAAATTTTTTTAAGAAAAAAAATTTCCTTAATTCTAGGAAACTCACTTTATTTGGGTCTTTTGAATCTTGTTCCCATGAATAAATTCATGTATCATTTGTGTAAATTCACTACCTGGCAGTACGTGACCTCCCTTAGATTCCAGCCATCCCCTCCACACAAAGTCCTCGACTTCAGCTGCACTGCCACCTCCCCTATCCCCACAGGTCATGTTTATTCTTTACTCTTCCTTTCTTCCGGGCTGTGACATTTATTGTCCCCCCTCCTTCAGACCCACGCTGGAGCTTGGTGATGTGGGGCTGGGCTCCGGGTCTCTCCTTTGCCAGCGGGATCCCTGCTTTGTTCTGCCAGCAGGGGGCGCCAGCGGGATGTCGGCAGGCAGGAGCAGGGTGGACGGGCTCCTTCCTGTGAGCTCCCTATTTGCTTCCTGTTCCATCAGCAGCACCCCGCCTTGCTGCTTCACCCCAGCAGCTGCAGTTCAGTGACCTGGGAAATCCAGGTTGCAGATTTTCTAACTGTCGAAGAGCCTGCTTTATCATGCCTGCACCTCCAGCCCCCGAGTCGCCAGCACCAGCAAGCACTGCCCCCTTCTCAGAGGTCTGAGTTGCAGCCCCTGCTCCAAGCTTCAAGTTTTTGTCATTTTAGCCTCTTCCCTGCATTCTGCCAGCCCCCGAAAGGGTGTGTAATAGTGCTTACTGTAGTTGCTACTTCCCCCAACACCTCAGTCTGTCTTCTTGCCTTTTCAATCACCTAGTTAACATGTTTTTATTCCTACTTCATAATTTTTTATTTTAAGGTCTTGCTGTTAACATACCTGGTGTGGCTTCTGTCTCTCGAATGGCCTCTGTTCCCCCAGCTTTGAATCTTTCCCTTCTCCTCCCCCACTGATTCAAATTCCATTGGCCTTCAAGACCTCGTTCAAGATGAAAACATGCTGCCCATCCCAAAGCACAAAGCACTCATCCCTGAGCCATCAGGATCTCTACTGCTCTGCTCCAATTTGATCGTCTATTGCAGGGGTTACAGTATGAGGGCCAAATTCAGCCCTCTGCCTGTTTATTTTAAATAAAGTTTTATTGGCACACAGGCATGCCCATTCATTTACCTATTGTCTGTGGCTGCTTTCAGGTTACAACCACAGAGTTCAGTAGTCGCAACAGAGGTCATCTGGCCCACAATGCCTGTCATGGATTGAACTGTGTCCCCCACAAATATGTGTCAACTTGGTTAGGCCATGATTCTCAGTATTGTGTGGTTGTCCTCCATTTTGTGATTTTCCTATGTGATATAAATCATAATCTCTGCCTGTAGTTAAAGTGGATAAGGGTAGGATGTAACACCCTTGCTCTGATCACATCCCTGATCCAATGTAAAGGGAGTTTCTTTGGGGTGTGGCCTGCACTACCTTTTATCTTACAAGAGATAAAAGGAAAGGGAAGCCAGCAGAGAGTTGGGGACCTCATACCACCAGGAATGAAGAGCAGGGGTACATGTCCCTTGGACCTGGGGTTCCTGTGCTGAGAAGCTCCTCAACCAGGGGAAGACTGATGACAAGGACCTTCCTCCATAGCTAAGAAGAGAAAGCCTTCCCCTGGAGCTGATGCCCTGAATTTGGACTTGTAGCCTACTAGACTGTGAGAGAATAAACTTCACTTTGTTAAAGCCATCCACTTGGGGTATTTCTGTTACAGGAGCACTAGATAATTAAGACAGTGCTTATTTATCACCTGGCCCTTTCCAGAAAAAGTTTTCTGACCCCTGGTCTCCATTTTACATTTATAAGTCTCCTAAGTACACTGGATACTCAACAGTTGATCCACACCCATCTTATTCACTGACAATTAATGGATTAGCAAGAGATGACTTCCCGTCCACCCACCTGACAGAGCCTCTTACCTGAGAGTGAAGTGGTCTGCCACAGAGCCACTAGTCAGAGAGACCAGAAAGGTGGCCGTGTCCCCTTCGCGGACGAGGTTCAGAGGCACTGAGATGACTACGTTCTCGTCCAGGTTCACCAGTGACCACCTCAGGTCGTCTTGGGTTGGGTAGACCACGACGCTCCCAATCCTCTCCCGGGCGGGGAGTGCCGGCTGGGGGCCACCCTGGCCCGAGTGTATGTTGTTCTCCCACTTGCCGTCCTCTTCCAGAGGGCACTCCCCCGCCTCGTCAGCTGGGTAGAGCGTGAAGAAGAGCTCCATGGCCGTGCCGCCCAGCAGGGCCGGGATCTCCTCCTCTGGCTCCAGGTCCAGGCCAGAGCTGAACCACTCGGGCAGCAGCTCCAGCTCGGCCACGCACAGCCCCGGAGCCCCCTGCAGCCGGCAGCTGGCCGCCACTTCCCTGGCCTCGGGAAAAGCAAACATCTTGACGCAGGGCAGGCTGTGGGAAGGTTCACTGGCATCCCAGTCCATCCCCGAAATGTAAAACAGGGTCTGTACTTTGGGTCTGTTGGAGTAGATAGAGCTGTCAAGGATGTGGGATTTCAGCTTCCAGTTGAAGGGAAAGTTCTCCACGTTTCCAAAGGGTGTGGACGTCAACATGAGCTCCTGGGGGACTGTCTTCTCCACTGCAAAGGGGCCGTAGCTGGCGTTGATGAGAGGGGGAGTCCTGGTGCGGTAGATGAAGAAAGGCTCAGCCCGGGCCTGCAGACTGGAGTTCCTCGTGAGGTCCTGGTTGGCCTCTTTAAGGAAGAAGGACTCCTGTGCACTTTCGATGTGGAAGCTGGCGGGGAGATAAGCCGGGAGCGAGGAGAACCTGTGCAGGCTATCCATGACTCCCCGGCTCTCCGTCACTGCACAAGAGGAAAGCAGAGAAAAGTCAAAGCCCAGCTCTGACATCCAACGAAATAAACGCAAATGCAGCCTCCACCCACCACCCAACAAACCGCCCGCTGGCCGTGCCGTCCCTGCCCGGCCTCATCACAGCGACAGTCCTGTAATTACAGAGGGTGTTCTTCAGTTCTTCCCCAAAGAAACAGTGCAGAGAGGGAAGGAATCACATTTACCACTGATCAGAGGGCCCTAGGGATGCACAATTACCTCCCTGGAGGGAAAACATTGCCTCCTCCTGGTCTTAAAAAACCCAAGCCCAGAGGACCGTGGTCACCTTTGTTGCTAATCACCCTGCAGAGAGCCCACCATTCAGGCACTGCACTTTCCTATATGGTTTGTTAATGCTTTATTAAGGAGCCCTGGTGGCACAGCGGTTAAGCACTTGGCTGCTAACCAAAAGGTTGGCAGTTCAAACCCACCTGCTACTCTACAGGAGAAAGATGTGGCAGTCTGTCTCCATAAAGATCACAGCCTTTGAAAACCTATGGGGCAGTTCTCCTCTGTCATATAGGGTCACTATGAGCTGGGATCTACTTTTTTGGCAATGGGCTTTTTAGATTGGTTGCGCAGTGGTTAAGCTGGTTCGAATTCACCCAGCAACTCTGCAGGAGAAAAGACTTGGCAGTCTGCTCCCGTAAATATTACAGTCTATGAAACCCTGTGGGGAAGTTCTGCTCTGTCATATAAGATTGCTATGCATCAGAATGGACTCAACAGCACCCAACAACACAGCAACAACAATGCTTTATTACTTGCAAATGTATGCTTATTTCCATCACTCGTATCTGTGCCAGATGCTTGGGAAGATTATTCACAGGGGACATTTAGACATCTCCATAATTCTTACTGAAATGAGGGTGAAGCTATGGACCAGTATTCCAATTCTAGAAATCTCTCTTCCCTTCAGAAATGCTAGTGAATATGCATGAACATTGATCTGCAAGGGTGCTCAGTGTAGCCTCAGCTTGAGTTGCAAAGATACTTAAGAGCAGAGGTGCTGCTAGATGGGATCAAATTGACAATAGCAACTCGAAAGATCAGACAAGAAGCTTAGGGGGCAGTGTGTTTATGTTAATGGGGAGGATCAGAAAAGGAGAGTGAGAATGGCTGCATTACTTGAAGAATGTAATCAGTGTCACTGAACTGTACATGTAGAAACTGTTGAATTGGTGTACATTTTGCTTTGTATGTTCTCAACAACAACAAAATAAAACGATTAAAAAATCTGTTCAGATTAAAAAGAGCACAGGTGCTAGAGTCAGGCGAGCACAGGTGCTAGAGTCAGGCGAGCACAGGTGCTAGAGTCAGGTGAGCACAGGTGCTACAGTCAGGCGAGCACAGGTGCTACAGTCAGGCGAGCACAGGGGTTAGAGTCAGATGCCTAGACTTGAACCCGGCTCTGCCGCTTCTGAACTAAGCAATCTTAAACAAGTTACTTAACCTCTTTGTGCCTCAAATGTCCTTACATACAAACCCACTGCCATAGAGTCAATTCCTACTCATAGCGACCCTATAGGAGAGAACAGAACTGCCCCATAGGGTTTCCAAGGCTGTAATCCTTACAGAAGCAGGCTGCGACATCTTTCTCTCACCCTTATATACAAAGTAGGATAAAAATCAATTCTACCTCATTGGATACATAAGGATTAATGAGTTAATAAATACGAAGCTCCTCGAACAGGCCTAGCACATATAACTGCACAATCATTATCTACCTGCTACTAACACTTAGTATGATCGTTTATTTTAATTTGTACTAAACGTTCACCAATAGAAGACTAGATAAACTATAGATTTTTACAGCAGAATAATAGGTTGCTATAAAAAAAATGAGATCGTGCTATATGTACCTACTTGAAAAGATGTCCACATTATGTTATTAAGCACACTGCAAATTACAAAACAAAGTATAAATGTGCCATGTATGATCCTATTTGGGTAATTTTTAAAAACTGTATATGTGTGTATGAAAATATGTGTATATTAAGTGTGTGTGGTTATAGAACCCAAAAGAAAGATTTGCTTTTTACCATCTATGCTTCTATTTTTTTTAAGTTAGAACAAACATGTATTATTTTGTTAATTTAAAAAACGCATATTCTTAATGTGTTTCTCCCAAATGTACACAGAGAACAAAGACCCAACAAGCTTTTTCAAACTGCAGACAGCCCACCAGGACCCAGAGGAAGGAAATCAGGCCAGGAAGCTCCCCCAAAATCAACCTTCACCCTGGTCAGACTTTCCCACCAACTCAGGAAGAGATGAAGCCTGACCGTTGTGTTTAAAATGTAGAATCGTGAGATGAAAAGGCAAATAGCCACCACTTCACAACCCTGACTCCTGGTAACATTTTTTCTGTAGCCCATTACAAATTCTGCAAAATATGTTTTTTTGTTGATTTCAAAATTCTGTGACCTTTTCAGGGCTGTCCTTGGTGAGCTTTCCATTTCCAGAGGGTCACAAAATTGTAGCTAAGAGGCTGCAAAAAATATGCAACCACATGGGGGCTGATGCATCCTTTCTTTCAAGAAACTGTTTAGAAAGTGCCATCTGTATGGCTGGTCCCATGTTGGATTTATTGCTGGGGAAGGCAGGTAATCACTTATGCATTCTTCCAATAGTTTATTTAACTCTCTCTCTATATATATTATTTATTATATTTGCAGCACAGTGTCATGTAGGGATACCACAGGGTCAAGACAGACATGGGTTCTGTCCCAAAGAACTGGGAAGCTTTGGAAGAGGACATGGCTAACACGCATGAAGCAACTAGGAGACTGAGCATCAAAGCCCTTAAAAATGCCCGTCCCAGAAATTCTCCACCTAGGAATTTGTTCAAAGGAAATAATCAAGAGATCAGGAAGGAGATTAAAGCCCAATTATGTTCATCACAAGCATGATTTATAACAGAAACACACTGGAAGCAACCTAAAAATTCATCATTAGGGAAAAGATTCAATAAATTTTTAGAGCCCATCGATGTATGTGGTCCACCAGCGTCTGCCAGTCTGTCGTACTAGGGTGGCTTGATATTTTGAGATGATGCTGGAAGCTGTGTCAACTGTATTCCAAATACCAGCAGGGCCACCCACGGTGGACAGGTTTCAGCAGAGCTTCCAGACTAAGATAGACAAGGAAGAAAGGCCTGGCGATCTACTTCCAAAAACTAGCCAAAGAAAACCCAATGCATCACAATAGATATAATGCTACAAAATAAGTCCTCTAGGTTGGAAGGCACTCAAAATACACAGGGGCCACAACAATGGACTCAAGCATCGCAACAATCGTGAAGATGGCACAAGGCCAGGCAACAATCTCATTCTGTTGTACATCGGGTTACTATGAGTCAGAGCCAACTCAACGGCAGCTAACAACGTGCATATGACATTGAACTGCCATCAAAACCATAGTTTCGACAAACATGCAGTGCCATGAGAAAACGCTTACAACATGGTAAGTGAAAAAGCGGATGTCAAGACTTTGTTTAAATTATCCCCATCCGATATAGACATGTATGTATGTATATTTATATGCCAGTCTATACACACACATATATATGTAAACACATATACACGTGATATATTCACTCTCATAATATAGACCTGGGTTTCCCCCAAAATGTGTCCATATAGATGCTCAGGATTTGGATCTGAGACAGAGGAGAGAGCAATGACTTTGAAGGATTAGCATCATCTATAGGAAAGGTTTAGCTGCTGCCGCCACCAAGGGGCAGTTTGTATTTTGACAATGCCAAACAAGGGAGAAGCACCATCCCTGATGAAATTTAAATTAGTTTTTTGTTGGTTTATTTCCCTCTCCAAACCAGGAAGTTCAATTCCAGGTGAACTTGCCCATGAATTAATTGGCAATAAGGACCACAGTCAGCTGGGAGCACCCGCCTGGTGCAGTGTGACAATTCCCTTCAGCTGATCTACGTGGGCACAGAGCCGGCCAGATTTGGAGGTGAGAGGTCCAAATATTACCTTCTCGAGAGATTTAGGGGAAGCCCAAGGAAAGGTTTAAATTTCGACTGATTTCCAGATGTGGAAAGGAAGTTCAAATAAATGCAAAAAGTAATATCTTTTTTTTCTTTGCGGTGAACGGCTTTATTGTTTTCTTTATCTTTTATGTGGGCATTTGACTCCTCTCAAAAAAACTGATTTACAAGGAAGTTAAAGCACTGCCTTCTCACTTCTTTATTATGGCCAAAGCCTCCGTTTTATCTGAAAGAGCAGGGTGAGGTCTACACGCCTGTCCCACCATAACTCAAGCAAAATGCAATACACATTTTGTCTGAAAGCTTATATGGAGAGCCATAAACAACGCTGCTGGGGCCTCATTTTAGCCTCGAACTGACCCCAACAAAATATGACGTCTGAATTTAGAAGCCTTTCATGACACCGCAGGGCTGTGTCCTGAGAAATGCGCCATGGACTGTGAGCCAACACCATACCCTCCCTCTCGTCCCAAAACGTAAAATAGTGGTGCCATTCTCTTGCCCATTGGCAGGTAGACCATGTGGCCCACGCTCTGAATAGGAATTAGTCCCATTCAGTCTGCCAATTTCCAAGAGGGCTTTTCACCACTGGCTGAATGAGGTGGGTCCTGAGAGCACAAAATAAGAACGCCTTAATGAGGCCCAGCTGAAAGGGGCCTCTCATCACTGCCCTCCATAGCTGCCGGGAAGAGAGTTAAGTTCAGGTTCAGAGAGCACAAGTGCACAGACAGATGCTCCAGGCTAAAGGGTCCTCGGGCTCGGCACTGCCAGGAGCAGGTGGCTCCAGGAAAGCCCCAGAACGACCTGGGGGGTGGGGGTGCTGGGCGCTACCTCCTAGAATGAAGCAACTCACAGGGCCCTGGCAGGGACCCTGGGTCCCAAAGTGCATGGATGACATAATGGCTGTGCTTGGCACATAAGAAGTATCCCTGGACTTGTGCCACCTCAGTCACAACTCGGCGACCTGGAGCCCCCAGCCCCTAGATGGAACCTTATGACTCAGAAATCAATCCTTTCACTAATGCCAGCCCCGCCTAGGAAGCTAGTGGCCTTGTGTGGCAGAAATGGTTAAGCACTCGGCTACTAACCAAAAGGCTAGAGGTTCGAGTCTGCCCAGAGGCACCTCTGAAGAATGGCCAGGCCATCTCCTGAAAAATCAGCCATTGAAAACCCTGCGAAGCACAGTTCTACTCTAACACACCTGGGGTCACTGTGAGTCAGAATCAACTGATGGCAGCTCGGTTTTGGTTTGGTTTATCTGGAAAGCTAATTATCAGCCTATCACTACTAGTCACCATCTGAAGCTAAAGACCCACAACATTTCTACACTCTGAGTCTCTTTCTCTAACTCATGCAACACAACTCAGATAAGGGCAGTCAGGCCTGGAAGGCTCTTCTTCTGATGGGCCCAGGGCCAAGCCTTTGAAAAGCAACAGCAAGAGAAACTCCTCACTGATCTATCAAAGTGTGGCCACCTGGTTACCATGGCAAAAACTATAGCCCTCACTGATACCTTTGGCTTGGAGGCCGGGGGCCAGGAGGAGGTCTTTGTAAGCATGTACATCAGCTCAGGACAGTGCAGTGGGTGTCAGGTCTGAGGGCACAGGAATGGATTAGAAGACCCCTGACACTCTCTTCTACCCAGAGTTTTCTCATCTATCTCCACAACTTCACTCAGCACTGTTCACATATTGTCATTATCATCATCATCATCACCACCATCATCACCAACACCATCACCATCACCATCATCACCACCATTATCACTGTCACCATCACCACCATCATCACCACCACCATCACCATCACCATCATAATCATCATCACCACCATCATCACCATCATCACTGTCACCATCACCACCATCGCCATCACCGTCGCCATCAACACCATCACCACCATCGCCATCACCGTCGCCATCAACACCATCACCATCATCACCATCACCATCATCACCATCACCATCACCACCATCGCCATCACCATCACCATCATCACCACCATTATCACTGTCACCATCATCACCATCGCCATCACCATCACCATCATCACTGTCACCATCACCACCATCGCCATCACCGTCGCCATCAATACCATCACCATCATCACCATCACCATCATCGCCATCACCATCACCACCATCATCACCAACACCATCACCATCACCATCATCACCACCATTATCACTGTCACCATCACCATCACCACCATCATCATCACCATCATCACCATCATCACTGTCACCATCACCATCGCCATCACCGTCGCCATAAACACCATCACCATCATCACCATCACCATCATCACCATCACCATCACCACCATCACCACCACCATCACCACCATCGCCACCATCACCATCGCCACCATCACCATCGCCACCATCACCATCACCACCATCACCATCGCCACCATCACCATCACCACCATCACCACCATCACCACCATCACCATCATCACCATCGCCATCACCACCATCACCATCATCACCATCACCATCAGCACCACCATCGCCATCACCGTGGCCATCAACACCATCACCATCATCACCATCACAGTCAGCATTTATATAACCCATTATAGACTAAGCACTATTCTAAGCATTTTACATTTAATAGCTCTTTTAATCTTCACAATCTTTTGACATGAGGATTTGATGATCATCCCATTTATAGATGAGAAACTGAGGCACAGAGAGGGTAAGTGACGTGACAAAGATCACACAGCTACTCAGTAGAAGAGCTAGAATTTGACCCAAGCAGCCTCACTCCAGGCTGAGTTCTCACTGTCAGCCACTGTGCTCTGCTGCCAGCAGAAAGTCCAGCAAGCAAACTCCAACATTGTAAGAACTCACCAATGACTAAACCAAAACCAAACCCATACCGTCAAGTCAATTCCAACTCATGGTGACCCTATGGGTGTTAGAATAGAACTGAGCCCCGTAGAGTTTTCAGTGGCTGTAGTCTTTACAGAAGATCACCAGGCCTTTCTTCCGTGGAGCCAGAGTGGGTTCTGATGGCAACGTTTCAGTTAGTATCTGAGAGCAAACCATTTTCAAACTGCAAATGCGGCTCGAAATCACACAACTCTCCAGGCATCCAGTTACTGAATGGACATTGTCCACGAGATGAAAGCAAGAAGCACAGCTTTTCCTGGCTCTGAGTCTGAAAGCAATTCCTCTGCAGGTGCTCCTGGAGGACCCCCGAGGGACACAACAGCATTCCTGCCACGTGTTTCTCAGGAGGCCTCCTACAACATCCTCAAAGCAAGGTGCGGGTGTAACAACAAAGGGAAATCGAGCAAAAGCAACTCTGCAGAGGATCAGGCGGTGTGGGCCAGCTGGCTGACAGCCTGGTGGAAAAACAAAATCCAGAATCTGTTTCTAGAGACTTGAATGGGCGTCTACCCTTCTTCAGACTCCCCTCCACCAACATGTCTTCTCCCCGAACAAGCAACTGGGGTCTAAGTAAGAGGTAAGTGGCCAAGCACTGGAGGTTATAGCCTCTGGCAAGACCTGGGGGTAAATATATTCCACAAAGACAAAGGCCAGCACAGCACTTAAAACATGTTGTTGTTAGGTGCCATTGAGTTGTTTCCAACTCACAGCGACCCCATGGACAACAGAAGGAAACACCGCCCAATCCTGCACCATCCTCACAATCCTTGTTATGCTTGAGCCCATTGTTGCAGCCAGTGTGACAATCCATCTTGTTGAGGGTCTTCCTCTCTTTCACTGACCCTCCACTCTACCAGGCATGATGTCCTTCTCCAGGGACTGTTCCCTTCTGATAATATGTCCAAAGTATGTGAGACAAAGTCTCGCCATCCTCGCTTCAAACACAGCAGAGAGTATTGATCTTCTCTTCATGATATCCGCTAGTGATTCTATGCTGGGAAAGTCCTTCTCCCAGTATCCCGGGATCAAACACACACTCACGTACACCTCCCCAGGATTTGCGTGTGGATGGATACATATGCGTGTGTGTGTCTACATTTGTACATGTAATTCTTAAATCCATCTGGAAATGACGGCGTGTAATGTGAAGTGAGACCCTGACAGACGTGAAAAACTGACATGCACTGAATCCACCCAGTGGAAGCATTTTATATGACTTCGCAGTTGTTCTTTTTTTATTTTTTTTTGACTTCGCAGTTTTGTGTGTGTATGTGTATGTGGTAAAAATATATATAACAAAATATTTGCCATTTCAACATTTTGTACACAGACATTTCGGTGACATGAACTATGTTCACTGTGTTGTGTGACCATCACCACTATCTGCTTCCAAAGTTTTCCATCACTCTTAACAGAAGCTCAGTGCCCCATAAGCAATAACTCCCCACTTTCCTCTTTCCCACCGTCCCTGGTAACCACTAACAAACTTTCTCTTGTTATTTCATATAGAGACAAATTATAAATACATATATAAAAAGACAGATATTAATACCTTATATATAGAAGAGATCACTATATGTATACATATAAATGTGTATATATAGCTCATACAATAGTTTTCCTTTTGTGATGGACTTATTTCACTCGGCACAAAATTTTCAAGGTTCATCCATGTCATAGCATGTGTCAGCACTCCATTTCTGGGGGCTGAATGAGATTCCACCATATACCACTATTTGTTTATCCATTCATCAGTTGATGGGCACTGGGTTGCTTCCACCTCTCGGATATTGTGAATAGTGCTGCACACGCTTGGGTTTTCTTGCTTGTTATTTTTTAATTTGAATACCTTGTGGGAAGGTGCACAGTCCTTCTCCACAGCTCTCCATTTCACATAAACCCACCTCTTTTGACTCATTTCCAGCAACTTGCCTCAGCCCTGATCTGAGAGGTTGTCTTCCCAAATAGCTAGCCACTTTCTCCAAACCACATTCCTATAATCCATCCCTCTTCCAATGATGTCTGGTGCTTTCTGTCTAATTATGCTGAAGTGCTGAGGCACAGCAGGGTTTGCCTGTGAACTATTTATTCTGCTCCTTGGCTCCGTGTCTATACTCATGCCAGTTCATCGTAGCTTAAGTTAATGTGGATTTACAATATCATCTATTATATGGGACGGTTACTGTTTTTCATTCGCCATTCAAGAGCAAGTTTCAGAGTCTCTTCTGACATCCATTTGGGTCTTTTCTTTCTTTCCTGTCTTTTTAATGACCTTTTGCTTTCTTCATGTATGATGTCCTTGATATCATTCCACAACTCATCTGGTCTTCAGTCATTACTGTTCAGTGCATCAAATCTGCTCTTGAGATGGTCTCTGTATTCGGGTGGGATATACTCAAAGTTCTATTTTGGCTCTAATGGACTTGCTCTCATTTTCTTCAGCTTCGACTTCAAAGGTGGAGAGTCAGTGAAAAAGAGGAAGACCCTCAACAAGACAGATTGACACAGTGGCTGCAACAACAGGCTCAAGCATAACAAGGATTGTGAGGATGGTGCAGGACCAGGCAGTGTTTCCTTCTGCTGTACATGGGATTGCTGTGAGTTGGAACCGACCTAACAATGACAACTACTGTTTTTTATCAATATTATTAGCTAGTCTTGCTTATTTTTTCCTTCTGGATTAGTCTTAGCATCATTGTGTCAGGTTGTCCATGCCGGAACCAGCCTGGACAACTGGCAGGAGGTGAGCTCTGTGCTGTGGGAGGATGGTTGTCTCTACCTTTCTGCTAGATCGTTCTGTGTACTTTCAAAGTTTCTAGAGCCAGCATGTATTACTTGTTCAGTCTAAGAGAAATATGACTTTTTTCCTTTAAGAAGAAAAGTATGGAATTTGAATTTTAAATGGCAAACTGAGCACATGCTCATTCTCGCCTCTCCACAAAAGCCCCATGAAGACAAAAGGAGAAGAGTGCAAAAAGGAATAAACTTGTTATGAAGAGAAATGGAGGAGGGTCATCCACAGAGGAGAGATTTAAAAATCTATGGAAGATAAGGAGTTCCAGGTGGTACAAACGGTTAAGCACTCAGCTGCTAACCAAAAGGTTGGAGGTTTGAGTCCACCCAGAGGTGCCTTGGAAGAAAGGCCTGGCAATCTACTTCTGAAAAATCAGCCATCGGAACCACTATGGAGCTTAGTTCTACTCTGACACATGTGGGGTCACCATAAGTTGGAGTCAACTCAATAGCAACTAGATTTTTATAAATGATAGTAAGTAGATGGAAATGTTCTGGGGGGCAATAGAGAACAAAGGAATCCTGAGCTGGGACTCTGTCTGTGCCAAAAGAGTGCGGTGCCACTCTGCTCACAGGGACTTCCAGAGAGTCTGGGACTCAACGTTGGCACCTACAGTGGAAGACAGGAGTGGAAGGTGGGGCTGGAGGCAATGTATGCGTGTGTGTGTGTGTCTACATGCAAACCATGTGAGCCTAAACAAAAAATGGAGTTTAATGGCAGTCATAGCTGGAAAATCTAGGGCAAGGCTCGCTTCAGGTATGGCTGGATTCAGCATTCAAACAATCCGTCAAGACGCACTTTCACAAATGTCCTCCAGCTGCTGAATGGATAAACAAACTGTGGTGCATCATAGAATGGAATACTACTCAACAAAAAGGAGGGACAAATTCTGTGATGGGACACCCACTCCAGGCAGACCTCCTCTCAATGTCTCCACCCTGAGTACAAGGCAGAATGCTCCGTATTGATCCCCACTCAACAGTCAGAGGGCTCTTCTCTAAGGAACTCGAATTAGCCCTCTAGAGAAATGTCAGGCTTCCAAGTGTGGGTGTTGGTGCCACATCCTGACAGAAGACGGAGGTGGGACAGTCATCGCGCAGCAACAAGGACCCAAGTTACACACTGAGGACAATGGTGTAGGAAGATAGAAAGAACTAGCCACAACAACATGAAGTAAAATGATAAACAAAACAAAATAAAATAAAACAAAGTTAAATACAACAAAATAAAGTAAAATAAAACAAAGTAAAGTAAAAGAAAATACTTCCACTTGGCTGAGCCACTATGACCAGCGTTTCTGTTACTTGCAGCCAAACGCAATCCTATATGATAAATAAGGAAAACAGGGAGGAGCATAAATCAGCTAAATCTTCATCTTTCATATAAAGAACAGTGCTGTCTAAATTTGTTAGCTCAAGAAGTAGAGGTAGTAGCTTAGTATGTAGAGTTACAGACATTATCAAAAGCAGAAATGGTTAGACTTGGCTGCTCTGGGAAGGGAGATCAAGGATAGAGAAGGATGGAAGACTTTCACCTTTCTTTGGAGGTCATCCTGTACCATTTTATTTTGACCACACGCATGCATAACTTTGATGATGAGTAGATTTTGTCTGCATCAATCCAAAGCTAGCCCATCAGGGGAGGCCACAGTTGAACAGAATGTGGGCAGTCTGACTGGGGATTGGGGTGGAGGTATACACATCTATAATCTAGACAGTGAGGCACCGTGTCTGTGGGAGAGGGGGCTTCCTGTCCAAAGAAAAACCCAAACACCTCCCATCCACAGTATGGCACAGGGCTGCTCAAAAAAAAAAAAAGCTAGTTGCCGTTGAGTCACTTCCAACTCATGGCAACCCCATGTGTGTCAGAGTAGAACTGTCCTCCATAGGGTTTTCAATGGCTGTGACCTTTTGGAAGTAGATCACCAGGGCTTTCTCCCAAGGTGTCTCTGGGTAGACTCGAACTGCCATACGTTTGGTTAGCAGCCAAGTGCTTAACCATTTGCATCACCCAGATCTCCCATGGCTGCTCAAGCAGGGAATTTACCAGCTTCTCTTGTAGCTAGCTGTGGCCACGTGACGACTTCTGGCCAATGAAACATAAGCAGAAATGTTACACATCACTTTGAAGCCAAAAGAGATATCTTTTACTTTCTACCAGCAAGAAGCGGAGACTCTAAGGCCCTAGTCCATGGCACAGCCATACAGTGGAGGTTGCTGGGCTCCTTAATCACGTGGAAGAGAGCCACCTGCCAAATGTCAACACCCACACTGGATCTCTATGCAGCAAGACATCGTTTTCTATCATGTTAGGCCACTGCTTGAGGCTTAGTTGTTATGGCGGCTAGCGATACCTAATACAACATCGTGTAGGTTTACAATTTGACGGCTGTGGTCCTGCCCCTACTAAAATGTTGAAGCAAATTGCATCACTCTTCCTTAATGTAAACTGTGCTTTCGTTAGCAAAGAGGAGATAAAATGAGTCATACAGAAACCAAAGTGAAGAGCTTTAAGCCAACGTGAGAGATTCCCGTGGGGCACCAGATGCAGGAATAACATTCTTAAATGGATTATATAGATCTCAGGGACAGTAATTTTAACCTCCTATAGGCACCATCAGCTGTTAAACAGTAGGAAATTTTGATGGCCTTGATCTAATTTCCATTTATATTTATTCTAAATTGGACACCTTGGAGATCGTTTAAGCAAGAGAAAAATTCACTAGCCATCCTGACATCTCTGTCACTGTGGGGTTGGGGGGTAGCTGAGGCTTACAGGAGCTAGGGAGACACCTGGCCAGGAGCCCCAGGTCTGCCGTTGGCTCACTTCATGTACCGAGACCAGTCACGTCATCCCTCTGAGATTCAATTTTCTCTTACGTCAAGTGGGGTGTCACCTCCTACTCGCCCATGAGGGACACGCCGTGAGGAACTCATTAGTATGACTTCTTGTTGTGCATCTCTGTTTACAGAAATGTCATGTATGGAGTTCCTTTGCCTTGGACTTCTCACTAACTCATTCGGGTGTTCCCTGTATCCAGTCATTACTTAGATCAATAATGATTCTTTCTTCCCTTCATCTAGTCATTACTTACGTCAACAATGATTTCTTTCAGCTCACATAAAACCCAAACCATGAGAACCTAAACCAAAATGGAGTTTAATGGCTGTCATAGCTAGAGTCTAGAGGTAGCCTGGCTTCAGGTACGGCTGGATCCAGCATTCAAACAATGTCATCAAGATGCATTTTCACAAATGTCCCTCAACTGGTGAATGGATAAGCAAATTGGGGTGCATGGTAGAATGGTATACTACTCAACAAAAAGAGGGACGTATGATTGTTATACAACAACAACATGGATAAATCTCAAATGCATTATGCTGAGTGAAAGAAGCCAACTCAAAAGATTACATACTGTACAATTCCATTTATGTGACATTCAGGAAAAAAACAAAGCTAAAAAGATGTGGCTGCCACAAGCTAGGGAGGGTTTGACTATAAAAAGTCAAAGCAAAGGAATTTGAAGGTGGGGGTGTTGGAACTGTTCTGTATCCTGATTGTGGTGGCGGTTACTCATAGAACTATACACCCAAAAAAGTGAATTTTACTGAAACTAAATTTCAAAATGATTTTTTTTTAAGAGGAATTTTCATCCATCACTCAGCTTGTTCCACGGGGCCGGCTTCGTTCTCAATCTCCGTGCCACAGAGAGACCTGCACCTGCAAACTTCATATTTTCCTTCCTTCAAATCCAACAAAAACTAGTGAGGGTTTCCTTCCCAGAAGTTTCCAGAAAAAAGAAATGTCAGCATATCTCACTGGCTCTGTGAGTCATGTGCTCATGCCTGAACCAATCACTACAGCCAGAGGAATTGCCTGCTCTGATTGGCTCAGCCTAGGTCATGTCCCCATGCGTGAACAAACCAGTCACTACAGCCAGAGGAATTGCCTGCTCTGATTGGCTCAGCCTAGGTCATGTCCCCATGCGTGAACGAACCAATCACTACAGCCAGAGGAATTGCCTGTTCTGATTGGCTCAGCCTAGGTCATGTGCTCCCCCAGGAGACTGGAGACAGAGTCAGCTTTAGTGGAAGTATGGGTACGGGGTTCCCCCAAAGCATCATCAGGGAACCATTTTGACAGGAAGAGCAAAAAGGTGCCAAATGTGAGAGGGGGGCACAAAAATCACTCTGTTACCCAAATGAAACAAAACAATTCACACTAAGTCAAAACTGACTTCTTTGCTGCCAGTACTACTCTCAACACTATTGATGGTGAAAAAGAAAAATCAGGAGTGTACCTGGGCTCACAAACCAGATATTTTAGCAATTACCCTGCAGAAATATGTTACCTTTGGGGCTTGACGTACTACGTACAAATCACAAGTTGCAGAATCTGAACCCAGTGCCCAAAATAAACCAACACCCACTGAAGGGCTGATATGGTTACTTTAGGATACAGAGTCTTCAAAAGTGACCTCAGTGAACAACGACAAAACAGAGGCAGTGACAAAACCCGTGTGTAACAGGTCGGCTGCAAGGGTGAGCCATCCATGGAGTGGCACCAGGCCACTGCATTGGTTTAATGCTCTGCTATTGCCATCTTCGAGAAGCCCTGGTAGCACAAACAGTTAAGCTTGGCCTGCTAACCAAAAGGTCAGCGGTTCAAATCCACCCAGCAGCTCTTTGGGAGAAAGACCTGGTGATCCACTTCCATAAAGATTTCAGCCAAGAAAGCCCTATCGGCCAGTTCTACTCTGTGACACGGGGTCGCTATGAGTTGAAAACGACTCAACGGCACCTAACAACAACAATCACTGTCTTTTGAGTCCCTGGGTGGTGCAAACAGTTAACACCCTCAGCTGCTAACCGAAACGTTGGCGGTTCGAGTCCACCTAGAGTCATCTCAAAAGAAAGGCCTGATGATCTGCTTCTGAAAAATCAGCCATTGAAAACCCCATGAAGCACAGTTCTCCTCTGACACACATGGGGTCACCATGAGTCAACTCTATGGCAACAGTCCAATCACCGTCTTCACCTCTGATAATTGTTTTATCTTTGAACGTGTGCTCTGTAAGTGAAGTCCAGTAGAACAACGGGGCGTGCATATGAGCAAAGAAGCCTCATGCAATGTATGTCCATCCCACCTGGCCACCCCATTCCCATATCATGTTGTCATGTGCACAGGCATGGAATTCCGGTGGGCCCATGGTGCACAGGGGCTTAGAAGACTCAGCGTGAGTATGGGTGAGTGTGTTCCAGCTGACAGACTAAAGAAAGGCGCTGAGCTCCAAGAGGCCATGCTTCCTGTTCCAACCAGAGCTTGCTTCAAACGCAGGGAGAAGGCAGTGACGTTCTAAGAAACACGGCTAGCCAAGGAACCGTCTCATAGCCTCTCTTGCCCCTGCAACTTCCCTGTGCTAGCCAGCCATTAACGCTGCAAATGCTGACACAGAAGGAAAGGGAAAGATAGGCCATAGTTCCTTTTCCCATCAGTCCGTCCTTTGTTGTAGTTGATGTGTGCCATCGAGTCAATTCCAACCCATAGGGACCCTACAGGACACAGCAGACCTGCCCCATAGGGTTTTCTTGGCTGTAATCTTTACAGGAGCACACTGCCAGGTCTTCTCTCCTTCAGAGTCACTGGGTGGGTTCAAACTGCCGACCTTTCTTTTTTGGTTTATTGTTGTAGTTTAAATGAAAGTTTATACTTCAGGTTGGTCTTTTATACAAAAATTTATCTATACATTGTTATGTGGCCCTAGTTGCTCTCTCTATACTGTGACAGCACACTCCTCCTTTCCACCCCGGATTTCCCATGCCCATTCAACCAGCTCCTAACCCTCTCTATCTTCCCATCTCACCTCCGGACAGAAGCTGCCCGTTTAGTCTCTTGTATCTACTTGAGCCAAGAGGTACACTCCTCACGAGTATCACTTTATGTCCCATGGTCCAGTCCAGTCTTTGTCTGAAGAGTTGGTCTCAGAAATTGTTTTAGTTCTGGGCTCATAGAGAATCCAGGGGCCATGTTTTCCGGAGTTCCTTTAGTCTCCAAACTGCTGACCTTTCGATTAGCAGCCTAGTGCTTGACCACTGCACCACCAGGCTACTTAGTCCTTTAAAAACACCAAAAAAACCAAACCCGTTGCCATCATGTTGATTCCTACTCACAGCGAGCCTATAGACAGAGTAGAACTGGCCCATAGAGTTTCCAAGGAGCGGCTGGTAGATTCGAACTGCCGACCTTTCAGTTAGCAATCCAGTACTTGACCACTGCTCCACCAGGGCTTCTTGTTGTTGTTGTGAGGTGCTGTCGAGTCGGTTCTGACTCATGGTGACCCCATGTACCACAGAACGAAACACTGTCTGGTCCTGCGCCATCCTCACAATCGTTGTTATGCTTGAGCCCATTGTTGCAGCCGCTGTGTCAATCCATCCCGTTGAGGGTCTTCCTCTTTTTCACTGACCTGCTGCTTTACCAAGCATGATGTCCTTCTCCAGGGACTGGTCCCTCCTGATAACACATCACCAGTAACTATAGGTAAAGAACGCTGGTTGAATTGTGCGCATATCAAGAAGTGAAATAAAAACGGCTTAGTCCTGTGCAGCACTTCCCCTGTTTTGGTAAGAGTGAAATACCTATGCATATACCAGCTGCAGAATATGAATTATGTAATTTCAGTAATTCTACATACAAGTTAAACACTCATATTTGCATTTAAAACTGGTATTGCACAATTTAACTACTACTAACTGAAGATTTTATTTTCTTTTTTAGAACTACATTAAATAACAACTAAAAACACCGTGACAAGTCGAGAGAGAGAAGAAAGGAAAAGACTGTATTTTACTATGTTTCATGGCCCTTTCTTTCTGCTTTTTGAACAATCAGCTCCACATTTTCACTTTGCACCGGGCACCACGAGTTATGTAGCCGACTCTGAACGCACATGAGTTAACCCACCAGAAATACAGTCATGCCACAATTCCCAGCTTTCTCCCAACACTTCGGCCAGAGGTAAAAGCTTCCTGAAGCTCTAGCTGGGTCACAGACATATTTTATTTGACTTAGTAGTTTTATAAATACCAAATCAGTCATGTAAAAATTCAGATTCCTGGCTTTTCTTTAAAATAAAATAAAAAGCTTTGACAAGGCAGGCATGCTTTCCTACACAAATAATCAGCTTAACAGCATCGTTACTGCTGTCTTTGGATGGTGCCTGTGTCCTAAGGCTTGCCATAGTCCCCACCGCTCCCTGCTGGCCCACTCCAGCCTGCTCACTCACTTACGGCCTCTGCCTGGCTCTCCTGCCCCACTGCCTGGGAAGCAGGCCAGTGCTGAAGACAACAGAGATGGGAGGTGCAGGCAGAACCCCGGGGTGAGTTTACAGCTCCAGAAAGATATTTTCAAGTCCAAGCCCTGGTACCTGTAAATGTGACCTTGTTTTGAAAAAAGGTCACTGCAGATGTAACTAAGGATCTTGAGACGGGATCATCCTGGATTTAGAGTGGACCCTAAATCAAGTGACTGTTGTTCTCCTAAGAGAAAGGAGAGGGAGATCTGAGACAGAGAGAGACCCAGGGTAAGGCAGAGACTGGAGTGATGCGACCACAAGCCCAGGAATGCCAGGAGCCACCAGAAGCTGGAAGAGGCAAGGAAGCCTCCTCCCCTAGAGCCTTCAGAGAGAGCACGGCCCTGCTGCCAACCTGAATTCAGACTTGTGGCCTCCACACTGTGAGAGAATAAATTTCTGTTGTTTTAAGTCAACATGTTTGTGGTAACTTGTGCAGCTCTAGGAAACGTAAACACCTTATAAACAGTAGAACACCATTGTTGTTATCGCTGTTAGCTGCCGTTGAGTCGATTCCAACTCGTGGTAACCCCGTGTGCAGACTAGAACTGTGCAGACGGCCAGGCCTGTCTTCCGAGGGCCTCTGGGTGTGTGAGAACTGCCAAACTTTTCGCTAGTAGTCAAGCACTTAACCGTTTGCACCACCCAGGGACAAAACACCGTTAACCCTGGTTAACTAGCTTGTGGAATCCAAAATCAGTCAGGAGATATCTTTTGTTCTCTTTCTTAATTTTTAATGGAGTCCACTATTTTCAAACCCATGAAGTAACATTGTTATTGTCTGCTGTGGAGTCGATTCTAACCATAACGGCACTTTATGACAAAGTAGAACTGCCCCACAGGGTTTCCTAGGCTATAATCTTTACAGGAGCAGATGGCCAGGTCTTTTCTTCCATGGAGGGGCTGGTGGGTTCCAATCACCCACCTTTCGGTTAGCAGCTGAGTGCTTAACTTTTGACCCACCATGGCTCCTTATGAAGTAAATATTGCGTTGTTAGGTGCTGTCGACTCGGCTCTGACTCACAGCGACCCGATGTACAACAGAAGGAAACCCTGTCCGGTCCTGCGCCATCCTCACAATCCTTGTTCTGCTTGAGCCCATTGTGGCAGCCAGTGTGTCAGTCCATCTCATTGAGGGTCTTCCTCTTTTTCGCTGACCCTCTACCTTACCAAGCATGATGTCCTTCTCCAGGGACTGGTCCCTCCTGACAACGTGCCCAAAGTATGAGATGTAGTCTCGCCATCCTCGCTTCTAAGGAGCGCTCTGGCTGTACTTCCTCCAAGACAGATTTGTTTGTTCTTCTGGCAGTCCATGGTATATTCAATATTCTTCACCAACACCATAATTCAACGCCATCAATTCTTCTTCAGTCTTCTTTATTCATTATTCAGCTTTCGTATGCATATGAGGCAATTGAAAACATCGTGGCTTGGGTCAGGTGCTCCTTAGTACTCAAGGTGATGTGTTTGGTTTTTAATACTTTGAAGAAGTAACGAGAGGAAGGGACTGCGAACACTGCCCAGTATTCGTGGCTGGTCCCTGCAGAACCTGTTTTAATTGAGCGTTAAGGCTCTTTTTAAGGGTTAAGAGCACACATGGAAATTAGGGTCACATAACAATGTGTGTATAAATTTTTGTATGACAGACTAACTTGAATTGTAAACTTTCACTTAAAGTACGATAAAATTAAAAAACAAAAACAGCAAGCACGGCATGATCTTGGGTGCCTGAAACATCCCGCCCATAATCCTGTTGACCATTCTATTGCTTGAAAACCCTTTTCACCTGCAGCATGAGAAAAAAATCCAAGCCTGTTTGCTGTCCAAATTTGTTTCTCCGAACAATTCCATAATGTCCGCTAAGACACAGGAAGTGCAGAGCTGGGGAGAAAGAAGAAAAGTGGTGGGGCTGGGTCTGGTTTTAGGGAACTTAAAATGGAATTGGATAGAAAAGAAAAAAAAATTGATGAATAATAAAAGAAAGTAAAAGATGCATTGTTAACTTACCCAATGTAAGTGTAAAGAACTGCCAAATTAGAAAGAAAGAAGAGCTCAATATTGGCTGGAAATGACCACGAGTTTATCATTAGTCGGATCCAACAGATGAGACTTTGATAGAAATAAAGACAGAAATGAGTAAGAGCTACCGCTTGCTATGTGCCACTCACTGTTCTGCTTTCCATGTATCAGCTGACTTATTCCTTACTCAATTCTGTGAGAAAGGATATTAGTAACACACTGTTACATTATTAATATCACATAATTATTGCAAGCATAATTCTATAGTATCGTATATTTTACAGATTTTAAAATGGAGGCACAGAGATGGCAAGTAACTTGCCTAAGGTCACACAGCGGGTAAGTGGTGGAGCCAGGCCTGGGTGCTGGATTTTTTTATACCACTATTTTTTGTGCTCCTTGTCTTCTGCTGGGTTGGATGGCTGCTGAAATCACAGACTCTCACAACTGCTTCCTCTGGGACCCCCAGCAGCCTTGTTTCACCCAAAACAAAGAAGGTCTCAGTCATGGCTTTTGACTGCTAATATGAGCTGGAAGTGTGCTATGAAACCCACGAAGAACTCAGGGAAAGAAAGGGAGCCTTCCTCACCGGACTGGCCCCAGGGGCTAAGCCAGGGACCCCCGTCATGGGTAAGATCAGTTTTCAACAACAGCTCTGAAGGATCCTGGTGAAGAGGGGAAAAAAACCTGCATCCCCTCACTCTCCACCCTCAGCTGAGAGCTTATTCCGAGTCCCACGAAGTCGGCCTGGGGATGCGGCTGGCAGAGGACAGCCGAGCTGCGAGGGGAAGCCGATCCCGAGGATGCCGGGTGGGCCTGGACCCCAGGGCCGTCCCGGTGACCCGCGCAGTCAAAGCCCCTCCCAGCGCGGGGACCCCTGGCTCCCGCTCCGGAGCCGCGCAGGAGGCGGCCTTGAGCGCGGCAACACTGCCACCTAGTGGCCGACGGTAACACACCGTGCGGTGAAGCAGATGTTTCCTCTAGCCTCCATCTTCCAGACGATGAAACCAGCTTTGGGATGACTTGGGGAGTTTGCCCGCGGCCCCACTGCTCCTTTCTCACTGAATACCATTAAACTAATGCATAATGCCTCTATGTGACCCGACTGCTGTTTGCAAAAGTGACAGAATTCCCAATGTGGGTGAGCTTACGCCAGAACGGGAATTACTGGCACACAGTCCCTCTGTTGTACAAACAGTAAACACGCCCACTGCTAATCAAAAGGTTGGTTGAGTCCATCCAGCAGCAACTTGGAAGAAAGGCCTGGCAATGTACTTACAAAATACCAGCCACTAAAAACCCTATGGAGCACAGTTCTACTCTGACACGCATGGGGTCACCATGAGTGGGAGTCAACTTGACTGCAACTGGTTTATACCACCCAGACTGCGCTCAGGGGGCAACAGAGAGACACGGACCACAAGGGGCATGGAGGAAAAGCAGCCCACACAAGGTGGGTTCTCCATGCTCTGGAAGAATATGAAATTCCACCCACACCTCACACATCCCATGACCCTGAGAAACACTTGGGCTTTCTATCAGCAGGCAGACAGGTTCCAGTGACTGACAGACATGATGTGCTAAACAATTAACTACAGGGCTGCTCGTCTGCGAGCACAGGCAGCTGACCGTACAGCTGGATTTGAAATGCTTTTCTCCCCACTTCCCTTTGTCCTCTGGTTTTACCCTGCGAAGTCACAAAATGGAGAGGGACTTATTTTTGCCTGTGTCTGTCACATTCCTGCTGGTGAAATTCTGGTAGTTTTAGGAAAGAGCTTTTCTTCTCTCTCTTTTTTTTTCCTTCAGATGTATTCACTCCAGGGGGAAAATATCTCCAGTCCTAGACTCTGAAACTGTCCCTGCTCTTCCCTTTCAAAGCCCATCTAGGTGCTGATGGGGTTGGGGGTGGAAGAAGACTTTAAAAAGCTGATTCCAACAGGGATGCACACAGCCTGTGTCGGTGACGAACACTGATGTAGGGACAGAGCATAACAGCTTTGAGACGATGTTAGGGAATTGCAGCCAGGGAATAACCAGCCTGTTCCCTCCTCCCAATCCAGGCCCAAAGTTCCCTTAGACCAGTCCATGACACGGCATCCATTGCTTGTTAAGTCCTTGAAACCCGAGGGCATGGGGAGGAGCTTGGCCTGTGAAGCTGGGTTAGAAAATCAACCTGACCCTTGACTTCTGGGTCACCTAGGGTGAGCACCTTGCAGCGACATCAACTTGACCCTTGACTTCTGCGTCACCTAGGGTGAGCACCTTGCAGGGACATCAACCTGACCCTTGACTTCTGCGTCACCTAGGGTGAGCACCTTGCAGCGACA
>NW_004444067.1:2820059-2875302 GCF_000243295.1 Trichechus manatus latirostris | reverse complement strand
TGACCCTTGACTTCTGCGTCACCTAGGGTGAGCACCTTGCAGCGACATCAACCTGACGCTTGACTTCTGCGTCACCTAGGGTGAGCACCTTGCAGCGACATCAACCTGACCCTTGACTTCTGGGTCACCTAGGGTGAGCACCTTGCAGCGACATCGGTACAGGGGAGACACACACACACACACACACACACACAAAACCATTGCTGGCAAGTCAATTCTGACTCACAGTGACCCTAAAGGACAGAGTAGACCTGCCCTATTTGGGTTTCCAAGGAGTGGCTGGTGGATTCGAACTGCCAACCTTTTGGTTAGCAGCCTGAGCTCTTAGCCACTGTGCCACCAGGGCTCCACAGGGGAGACAGAAATATTAGATACCTCCTTAGGTTCTGTGGTCTTAGATGGGATAGATCAAGCACTCCCATTCATCCATGAAGTGTTTATTGGGCGTCTGTTAGGGGCCAATGGCAGTAGAGAAGTTGCTGTGAAGAATGAAACAAGATGCAGCCCTGCCGTCACGGTGCTTACAGTCTAGTTTGGGGTAGGAACACAAAGAAGCAATTCCAATGGAGAAAAGCAAGCACCGTGACAAAGGATTTACAGAGGGGCCATAATGCAGTCTTGATGGGGACAAAGAAGACAGCGCCTGTACTGGCTAGAATCAAACCCACTGTCGTCGAGTCGACTTCAACTCATCGCACCCCTATAGGGCAGAGGAGAACTGCTCCATAGGCTTTCCAGGGAGCAGCTGGTGGATTCAAACTGCCAACCTTCGGGTTAGCAGCCACAGTTCTTAACTACTGTGCCACCAGGGCTCCCTCGGTTGAATACCAAAACCAAACCCAAACCCATTGCTGTCAAGTTGATGCCGACTCATAGCGAACCTACAGGACAGAGCAGAACTGCCTCACAGTGTTTCCAAGGAGCGGCTGGTAGATTCAAGCTACTGACCTTTTGGTTAGCAGCTGAGCTCTTAACCGCTGTACCAGCAGGGCTCCTGGGTTGAATAGTGTCCCCCAAAAACTCACATCCACCAGAAACCTCAGAATGTGACCTTATTTGGAAATGGGGTCTTTGCAAATGTAATTACTTAAGTTGACAAGAAGTCACACTGGATTAGGGCGGCCCCTACATTCAATGACTGGTGTCTTTATAAGAGAAAGGAGAGGGAGATTTAGACCCAGAGACCCAGAGAAGACCACGGGAAGACAGAGGCAGAGACTGGAGTGATGGTGCCACAAGCCAAGGAATGCAAAGAACTGCTGACAACCGCCAGAAGCTAGGAGAGAGGCGTGGGGCTGGTTTCCCTTTCAGAGCCTCCAGAAAGAACCAACCCCAGCAACACCTTGAATTTGGACTCTGGTCTTCAGAGGTGTGATGAATAAATAAATCCCGTTGTTTTAAGCTACCCAGTTTACCATAATGGGTTATGGCAGCCCCAGGAAACCAATATAGAAGCCAAAGGCCAAATGGAATTAACACAAGCCGAGGGGTAGGAAGGAGTGTTCCCAGCAGAGAGGGATAGCGTGAGTGAAGAACACGCAGCTCTGCGGAGGGCTGTGAGGCTCGGCGTGGCTAGGCCAGCATGTGCGGGAGTGGGGAGGACAACAGATCAGGCAGGAGATGAAGGAAGGACAGATCATGCAGGGCAGGTGGAGGTCACTTTATGAGGTTTGGACTTTATCCAAAGGGCAACGGAGGGGTTTAGGTCAGAGAAACACAGCACCGTTGGATTCAGTTGAGCGCAACATCTCTCTGGAATGATGGTGAAAAGGCTAGAGACAGAAGGGTCAGGACAGACAGATAGATGCAGCGGTCCAGGCCAGAGGTGATGGTGACCTGGACTGAAAAAACAGCCACCAGGAGGGAGAGAAGATGCAAAAGAGGGATCAGAGGACTTGGCTACTGATTCGGTGCGGCAGGACGGGAAGGGCGTTGAAAGAATGAAGGAAGAGTTCAGAGTTTCGTCCGGCTTGGGCTTGGGCGAAGGGCAGGCCAGTCATCAAGGTGAGGAAGGGGAGGATGAGGAGGAGTTCAGCTCGGGGCATACTGATTCTGAGACCCCTGTGGGATCGCCAAGCAGCAATGTCCACTAGGTCGTGAGCTGGGAGCTCGGAGCTACAGAGAAATGTGGGTGTCGCCAAAAAGAAGGTGGGGATTGAGACCATTGGCATAAATGACCCAGAGGGACGCAAGCAGAGTGGGAAAGAAGGGAGCTGGGGAAAGTGACCCTAACGATGACAAGGAGCCTGCAGAGACCTCTCAGAGGGGCAGTGGGGGATGGGGGGACCAGGAGCACAGGAGCCACCAAATGCAGCTAAGAAGTCAAGGAAGCCGAGCCCTGGGAAGCAGCCCCTGCACGTAGCCTTGACCTCGGTGAGCAGTTTCAGGGAGCCCTGAAGGCGCAGTGGTTAAGAGCTCAGCTGCTAACCAAAAGGTCGGCAGTTTAAATCCACCAGCTGCTCCTTGGAAACCCTATAGGGCAGTTCTACTCTGTTCTATAGGGTCCCTACGAGTTGGAATCGACTCGACAGCAATGGCTTTGGGTTTTTGGTTTTTTGGGTGGTGGCAAGAAGCACAACAGTGGTGAAGAGTGAGCAGGACCCGGGGAGTGACACATCAAGAACAGATGTCTCTTTCAACAAGTAGGCTGTAGACAGAGTGGAGTAGGACTCACAAAGCCCTTCTGCTGATTCTGGTAAGCCAGTTTCTAGGGAGTCGACTCCAACTCATGGTGTCCCCAGGTGTGTCAGAGTAGAATTGTACTCCATAGGGTTTTAAATGGCTGGTTTTTCAGAAGCAGATCACCAGGCCTTTCTTCCGAGGTGCTTCTGGGTGACTCGAACCTGCAACCTTTTGGCTAGCAGCTGAGCACTTGACCATTTGCTCCACCAAGGGACTCCTGAGTATGGTAGCACCAGGCAACTCAGTCCTTTCACATGCCCCCTGGTGGAGACAGAGTGCTGTGCATCCTGGACATTAACTGAACATTCCTTGTAGAGTCTGGGGCTGAGACAAATTCCCCCATTCCTAATTCCTGCATCCCCCCCATCAAACAGCACTGAGCTGATATTGCCATGTGGGTTGCTGTTGTTGTTAGCGGTGATCGAGTCAGTTCCAACTCCACAGCAACCCCATGTACAACACAACGAAGCACCACATGGTCCTGTGCCATCCTCACAATCATTGCTATACTTGAGCCGACGTTCACAGCCACTGTGTCAATCCATCTCACTGAGCGTCTTCTTCTTTTTCTTTGACCCTCTATCAAGAATGATGCCCTTCTTCAGGGACTCACCCTCCTGAAAACACGTCCAAAGTATGTGAGACGAAGTCTCGCCATCCTCGCTTCTAAGACAGATTTGTTCATTCGTCTGGCAGTCCACAGTAGATTCAATATTCTTCACCAGCACCATAATTCAAAGGCATCAATGCTTCTTTGGTCTTCCTCAATTAACGTCCAGCCTTTGCATGCATGTGAGGCAACTGAAAATACCACGGTTTGGGTCAGGCGTACCTTAATCCTCAAGGTTACATTTTTGCTTTTCAACACTTAAAAGAGAAAGTCGTTTACAGCAGATTTGCCCAGGGCAATACATCATTTGATTTCTTGACTGCTGCTTCCACGGGCGTTGACTGTGGTTCCAAGCAAAATGAAATCTTTGCAACTTCAATATCTTCTCTGTTTATCATGATGTTGCTTATTGGTCCAGTTGTGAGAATTTTTGTTTTCTTTATGTTAAGGTGTAATCCATACTGAAGGCTGTGGTCTTTGATTTTCATCAGTAAGTGCTTCAAGTCCCCTTTGTTTTCGGCAAGCATGGTTGTGTCATCTGCATAACGCAGGTTGTTAATGAGTCTTCCTCCAATCCTGACACTGTGTTCTTCTTCAGATAGTCCAAAAGCCTGTTGCTGTTGAGTCGGTTCTGACTCATAGCAATCATATAGTCAAGCTGATTTTGAACCACACAGTATCCCCTTGTTCTGTTTGAACAACTGCTTCTTGGTCTATGTACAAGTTCCCCATGAGCACAATTAAGTGTACTGGAATTCCCATTCTTCACAATGTTATCCATAATTTGTTATGATCCACACAGTCAAATACCTTTGCATAGTCAATAAAACACAGGTAAACATCTTTCCGGTGTTCTCTGCTTTCAGAGTTGCTATGACAATGGAGTATTAGAGTGTGCTCCATTTTGAGCTCACACCACCTTTACTGAAAACAGGTCAATGAGAAGGGCAGTTAGCTTTTTCAGCAGAAGCTGAAATAGAGGTCGTTGATCCCAAGACCTGTCACTTCTCCTCGACAGCACTTCTCCTTGACAGTAGTAAACAGATCACACATTGATGCTTCTGATGTTCAAAGACACAATGATAGGCCACGTGCTGACATCTTAAAACCAGTTGCCGTCAAGTTGATTCCAACTCATGGTGAACCCATGTGCTCCATAGAGCTTTCAAAGGCTGTGACTTTTCAGAGGCAGACCACCAGAACTTTCTTCTGAGGCACCTCTGGGTGGACTCAAACCTCCAGCCTTTCAGTTAGTAGCCAAGAGCTTAACCCTTCGCACCAACCTGGGCTCCTGCTGAAATCTTTCTTACCATCAGGCATTGGTTAGTTGCCACCCCGTATCTATTTCTCTTCTCTTCCTTTGTAGAAAGCCTTGGGGGTTTGGTCATAGATGGGCACATGACCCAATTCAGGGCATTAAGGGAGAAAGCGGCTCTCTGGACTCATGCAGGGGCTACAAGAAAGGACCTTTCCTCTTCCCACCAACAGTGTTGGAATTGGTGCCTCAGCGTGGTGTGCAGATAAGACACCCTGGCACTGCAGAAGGATGTTACTACGATAAGTCAGGTGCTGACAGCTACAGGGGGCATTGGATGGAGGCCAGGGAGGAAGCCAAAGCCAACACCATGGAAACCAAAACAGAAAGTCAGAGAAACCAGGTCCTTACAGATAAAGTCTGAGTTGCTCCTGGGTCAAGCCAGTACTTCAATATGAGGAATTCTTGCATCCACACAAGCCACTAAACGAGACCCATAGAAAAAGATTCCACAGCATCCTTTTAGGTCCCATGACTTGTGTATAGAGAAGAGAAACTCCTACCAGAAGACCATAAGGGTTAGCCAGAGAGTTCCAAAGCCTTAAATGCACAGAGGAGGCAAGGGGAAGAATACAAAAGGCCAACATGCTGTTCCATCATAAAAATGGTCCAGCTTTCACCTAAATTACAATTTAAAAAAAAAAGTGGCCCAGCTTCAGGTCAGGTAGAGGAGGCACCATGCAGTGTAGTGAATTATTTATGGTCCTTCTAGCCAAGCATAGTCTTTATGACTCCCACACAATGATTGGGTGGGACTATGCAAATAAGGTGCTTGTGGCCCACCAAGGGGATTGGACAGCTTGCTGCTAATGCAAACAAGGTGCATGGGACCCTTATGTGGGTGTGACTATGAAAATAAGGTGTATGGAACCCTTGTACGGGATTGGTCAGTTTTGCCATCCTGCTAGGCTTAAAAAGAGAGCCAGTCCTAGAGCAGAGGGGTGACCTCACTACCATCAAGAAAGAAGAGTGAAGGAGTGAAGCTCATCCTTTAGACCCAGGGTCCCTGTGCTGAGAACCTTTTAGACCCAGGAGACAGAGAGCTGTAACACCAGAGATGGCACAAGACGGCAAGAAGCAGTGGCAGAGAAATGGCGGCAGCAGAACCAGGAGACTGGCATGAGACAGTGCAGTGGGCTTCCCAGCCCATGGAGGAGGCAGCTACTGTAGGTGTGCCGACCCACAGAGCAAGAGAGCTGAGTGCCTTCGTGCAGAAGGCTTGCTGGTGGAGTGGGGTGCTTCCAGGCACTTGGTAGAGCTAAAGAGCTTTGTAACGCTTGTCTGAGCAGGGCAGAGGTGAGGTCAAGAGGTTAAGAAGCCAAGAGCCAGAGAGGGGCCTGCCTGTGGGCACAGCTGAGAAGAAACTGTCCTCATAGAATTGTATCTGCAGTCATTTCTGATTCTGAATTGTAACCTGTTACTTCCCTAATAAATCCCATAATCATAAGTTCTATGTAGCCACTGCAATGAATTATTGAACCAGCAGAGAATTAGACAGTGCTGTGGGAAGGACAGCAGGTGTCAGAATTGATGAAAATGTTGGTGGGTGGAGGTATATTTGACCTCCACCTCATAGGAATCAGCCTTGGGCTGATGTTGACCTTGATTCTCTCTCCTCCCCTCTCCTGAAGCTAGGCAAATTCTGACGCCATGCCACCATTTTTACAGCCTTTTTCTGGAATTTGCAAAAATGTCAAATCTCTGGTCAATAACTTTCAAATGCCACAATCCATACATTCAAATAATAATTCTTTGTATGCCTGATGAATAAATATATTGACAAACCGATTAATTTCTAATCATTTCTCCAATGTTGCCACTTCCTCCAAACAGATCCAAAACAAGACTGTCCATAATGGAAACTCCCCACTTTTCATTGTTGTTGTTAAGTCACCCCCAACTCATGGTGACCCCTTGTACACCGGGATGGGACTGTTGTGATCCATAGGGTTTTCATTGGCTGATTTGCAGTAGATCACCAGGCCTTTCTTCCTAGTCTGTCTTAGTCTGGAAGCTTCACTGAAACCTGTTCAGCATCACAGCAACACGCAAGCCTCCACTGACAGACGGGTGGTGGCTGCGCATGAGGTGCCTTGGCCGGGAAGCGAACCCAGGTCTCCTGCGTGGAAGGCGAGAATTCTACCACTGAGCCACCACTTTCCATTGGGTGGAGGTTTCAATGTCATTCTCCTCCTGCCTCATTGGGGAATGCTTCTCACACAGCCCTGTACCCCGTGGTGCTCCTCAGATACGTCAAAATGCAAACGTTTGAGGAGAACTCAAAGGCTTCTTGTCGCGGGGATGTTGTGCTTTTCTCTGGGTTTCATGTATTTGTGTTTTTACCCTACCCATCTGTTCCTAGGACATGAAAACTGTAAGCAACTGGCAGATGTGTCCTGAGAAATCGTTTGCATTACTTATTCGTTGTGCAAAAATTGCCAATGTGTTGGAATTGGTGCCTCAGGCTACAACGTCCTCCCCTTGGAGCAGTTATTTCGAAGGACCTGACCCCAGAAGTTTTCTTCTTTTTGCATTTCCAGCAGGCGAGTCTATACGCCAATGGCCCAGAGCAGGAACTGGACCCAAAGACCTTTGTTCAGGCCACAATGAAGTTGTTTTTTTCTTCAAAACTAGGAAATCCCAGTCTCACCTCTCAGGCTGCAAAGATCCAAAAGTCTGATCTTAAGCCCCGTTCGTGAGCCAATGGGAAACAGCCTCACTCATTGCTGGAGGGAGTGAAATCGATAATTTGGCAAAATCCACCCAATGTTAAACTGCACATACCCTTTGACTGACCATTTGACTTCTCAGATCTTATCCCACTAAGGTGCCTGCACACATGTGAAACAACATGTACACAGTTCTTCCTGGAAGTATTAATAATGATGCCAGTTAACACTTAGCTCCACCACCCGTCCTTCAGTTTGTCACGATCTGGTGCCTGCGTGTTGCTGTGATGCTGGAAGCTAAGCCACCAGTATTTCAAATACCAGCAGGGCCACCCATGGTGGTCAGGCTTCAGCAGAGCTTCCAGACTGAGACAGGCTAGGAAGAAAGGCTTGGCGATCTACTTCTGAAAATCAGCCAATGGACACCTTGTGAATCACAACAGAATATTGTCTGATACAGTGCTGGCAGATGAAGATGGTTCAGGACCGGGCGATGCTTCATCCGGTTACACGGAAGACTGCCATGGGTTGAAGCTGACTCAGTGGTAACGAACACCAGCACCACCACCACCACCTGCATAAGAGCCAATTCTGTGCCAGGCACTGTTCTAAGTGCTTTACACCCATCACCTCACTTTGTCCTCACAACAGCTACACGAGGTAGGTCTACCACTAGCTCCATTCAAAGACGAGGAAGCTGAGAGGCACAGCAAGGTTAAGCAATTTGGCCAAGCATTGCTGTGCTGGCCGAAGACTGCACCCGAGCCAAGTGTCCATTGCTAGAGGAATAGCTACGTACGGAAGTTACGGACGCTAAGACCATACGATGGACCGTGAAACAGCGCACCTAAAACACGGAGCTACTGAAGGGCCAAGATGTCCCTCCACAGGGCGACAGATACACAAAGCACGGTCCGTCCACACAACAACGGAGGGTGATTCAGCAACAAAAAGAAATGAGCTATCAAGCTACAAAAAGGCATGGAGGAACCTTAAACGCATACAGCTCACTGAAAGAAGACAGTCTGAAAAATCTACATACTGTCTGATTCCAACTACGTGACATTCTGGAAAGAGCAAAATTATAGAGAGAGGGAAAACATCCGTGGTTGCCAAGGGATCAAGAAGAGGGAGAAGGGATGAACGTGCAGGGCACAGGACATTTTAAGGGGGGTGAAAATAGTCTGCGTGATACCGTCAAGGTGGGCACATGACGTGAAGATTTGTCAAAGCCCACAGGACTGTACAATGCAAGGAGTGAAACCACTGTAAACTCTGGACTTTACTTAATAATAATGTATCAATGTTGGTTCACCAGATGTAACAAATATACCATACTAATGCAAGATGGCAATAATAGAAAAAACTGTGGGAGGGAGGGGGTATATGAGAACTCTCTGTACCTTATGTGCAGTTTTTCTGTAAACCTAAAACTGCTCTAAAAATTAAAGTGTATTTTTAAAAAATGAAGCTCTTTATGTTAGAGAAAGATCTCCAAGACATACTGTGAGTTAAGTGAAAAAAAAAAAAAAAAAGGTGCAAAACAGTATTCATAGTTCGCTACTATTTGTGAGGGAAAAGCAAACCATATATAGTATACCATCTCTATATATATTTATTTATTTATATTTCATGCATAGAAAAAATATGTCTATATGCTTCACTGTGCATGAAATATCTCTGAACGCATAAAGAAGAAAGCTCATAATATTGGTTGCCTGTGCAAAAGGCAAGTGGATTGTTGAGGATAGGGCCGGAAGAAGCTTTTTCATTATAATGACTTTTATACTTTCTGAAATTTGAACCATGTGAATGTATTGTCTTCAAATATTTTAACAGCTTTACTGAGGTACAGTTTCCATACCATAAAATGCACCATTTTAAGTGTGCAGTTTGACGAGCTCAGTCAATTTAACATAATCGTGGGGCCGTCACCATCACCCAGTTTTAGAATAGTTTCATCATTCCAAAAAGGTCCCTATGCTGATTTGCAGCTCATCTTGGTTTGCACCCACAGCCCCAGGCAACGGTTGATCTGTTTTCTGTCTCTACAGTTTTGCCTTTTCTAGAAATTCATACACATACGTGGTCATACAATATGCTGATTTTATGTCTGGCTTCTTTCACTCGACATAATTACTTGAGTCACTCCCGTGGTTGCATGTGTCAACAGTTTGTTCCTTTTAACTTTTGAGTGGTGTCCCATGGTATGGATGTACCGTGGTGTGTTTATGCACTCACCAGGTGATGGGCATTTGGGTTGTTTCCAGTTTGGAGCAATTTTAAGTAAAGGCAGTAGGAACATTTATAAGCAAGGCTTTGTATGAACATATGTTTTCATTTCTTTTAGGTAAATATCTAGGAGCGGAACTGCTGGGTCATATGGTAGGTGTAGAGTCGCTATGAGTTGGAATCGACTTGACAACAATGAGTTTGGTTTTTGGGTTATGGTAGGCATATTTTTAACTTTTAAGAAATTGCCAAACTATTTTCCAAAGCAACTGTACCATTATACATTCCATTATGGATTGAGCGTCCCCTCAGAATATGTGTTGGAATCCTAATCCCTATACCTGTGGATGTAATGTAATGTAATGTAATGTAATCACCCTCCATAATGCAATCTAATGTAATGTGAAAAATCAATCAACTGAGGTCGTAACAGTGTCAGGTGGATACTAAACCTAATCACTTCTGACTTATAAAAAGAGCAGAATGGACACAAAGACACACACACACAGGAGAAGACAGATGCCACGTGAGGATCATCTACAAGACAAAGAACAACTGGGACTACCGACAAGGAAGGAATCGACATGGCTGAGACTCTGATTCAGACTTTTAGCCTCCAGAACAGTGAGAAAATAAAGTTCTGTTCTTTACAGTCATCCACTTGCGTTACTTCTGTTTCAGCAGCACTAGGAAACAAAGACACATTCCCACCAGCAAGGTATCTGCACATCCTTGCCAACACCTGATATCATCAGTCTTTTTTATTTTAGCCATTCTATTAGCTGTACACAGCCCCTGGTTGGCATATGGTTAAGAGCTCAGCTGCTAACCAAAAGGTGGCAGTTCCAGTCCCCCCTGGGGGGCTCAGAAGAAAGGCCTGGCAATCTACTTCCAAAAAATCAGCCCGGTTCTACTCTCACACACATGAGGTTTCCGGGAGTCAGAATCAACTTACAGCAACTGGTTTATTCGTTATACAATGGAATCTCAGTATGATTTAAATTTGTTTTTTCTAATCAATAATGATATTGATCATCTTTTCTGTCTGTAAAAATAAAAAGTTTGAATTAGTAACTAACACATAAAAATTGAGATATTTCACATAAGAATCAGGACCTCGTTTCTTTCTCTCCAAAACCAGATCTGTCAACACTGGGTCTAGATTCCATGTATAAGGAGCCCTGGTGGCACACTGGTTAAGTGGCTGCTAACCAAAAGATCAGCTGTTCGAACCCTTGGAAACCCTATGGGGCAGTTCTACTCTGTCCTATAGGGTTGATGGGAGTCAGAATCGACTGGACATCAATGGATTTGGTTTTTGGTTTTTCCATGTATAAGGGTCCACTATCCCATTTCCAAAACTCTTGATTCCTAATTTTTCTGCTTTTGAAAGGTAATAGAAGGCATATGCTTAGTCTCAGTAACACCTACAGTGGGGCCCGGGGCAGCACCCAGTAATCAAACACATCAATAGTTCTGCAGTCAAAGACATGAACATCCATCCCAAGTAGAATAAATAAAAACTATAAATGGCCTGTCATGAGTTCAGGTGAGGTTCTTCCATCAAACGAATCTGCTATAAACTTACCAAAAGCATTTTGGGAACTGGAATTGCAGGTAAGAAAGTACAAATGTAGAACAACTGCTCCCTTGGAAGAGGGCATAAAGTCCCGGGGTGGTACAAATGGTTTATGTGCTCGGCTGCTAACCAAAAGGGCTGGCTGGGTGGCACAAATGGTTTGCGCTGCGCTACTAACCTGAAGAGGAGCCCTGGCGATGCAGTGGTTAAAATGCTAGGCTGCTAACCAAAAGGTCGATGGTTCAAATCTGCCCACTGCTCGATGGGAGAAAGATGTGGCAGTCTGCTTCCATAAATATCTGCAGCCTTAGAAACCCTATGGGGCAGTTCTAACCTGACCTATAGGGTCACTATGAGTCAGAAGCAACTTGACAGCAGTGACTTTCGTTTTGTTTGTCTTTGGTTACTTTTGCTGCAAAAGACCTCTTGAAAGCGTTAAAAAGCAAAGATGTCACTTTGAAGACTAAGGTGTGCCTGACCCAAGCCATAATGTTTTCGATTGTCTCATATGCATGTGAAAGCTGGACAATGAATAAGGAAGACTGAAGGAGAATTGACACCTTTGAATTATGGGGTTGGCAAAGAATATTGAATATACCGCAGACTGCCAAAAGAACGAACAAATCTATCTTAGAAGAAGTACAGCCAGAATGCTCCTTAGAAGCAAGGATGGCGAGACTAAGTCTCACGTACTTGGGACATGTTATCAGGAGGGACCAGTCCCTGGAAAAGGACATCATGCTTGATAAAGTAGAGGGTCAGTGAAAAAGAGGAAGACCCTCAATGAG
This sequence comes from Trichechus manatus latirostris, assembly GCF_000243295.1. Classification (NCBI taxonomy): domain Eukaryota; kingdom Metazoa; phylum Chordata; class Mammalia; order Sirenia; family Trichechidae; genus Trichechus; species Trichechus manatus. Next base: position 2,863,427 of record NW_004444067.1, on the reverse strand, counting down.
ATGGATTGACACAATGGCTGCAACAATAGGCTCAAGCCTAACAACGACCATGAGGATGGCGCAGGACCAGGCAGTGTTTCGTTCTGTTGTACATCGGGTCGCTGTGAGTTGGAACAGACTTGACGACACCTAACAACGACAACAACAACAACCTGAAGATTGGCAGTTCGAATCCACCCACTAGCGCCATGGAAGAAAGGCCTGGCGATCTACTTCCATAAAAATTACAACCAAGAAAACCCCATGGAGCAGTTCTACTGTCACAACTTGATGGTGATTGTGTGTGTGTGTGTGTGTGTGTGTGTGTGTTTTGTTTGTTTGGTTTTTGGTTTTGCTAACCAAAAGGTTGGATGTTCGAGTCCACCCAGAGGTCCCTCAGAAGAAAGACCTGGTGATCTGCTTCTGAAAAATCAGTCACGGAAAACCCTATGGAGCACAGTTTTACTCTGACATACATGGGGTGGCTATGAGTTGGACTCAACTTGATGGCAACTGGTTTGCTTTTTTTTGGTGCTTCCCCAATCACCAAGTCCCCACTTTCGTGACCCTGGAGGCCGTGTTCACTTGTCCCACCACAGCACATGGTGTTGTATGAACAGACTTGTGATTCATTTAAGTGCATTTGTTCCATTTAAATCCAGCCAGAGATGCTGACAGCCGCTTGATTCCCCCCTCAGAGCCTTCCCTGTTCTTAAAGACAGGAACGAAAACACGTCCGAACTCTTTGCAGAGCAAATAAACCTGTCCTTTTTCCGAGCTGAGCTCACCCTCGCGAGCCCACTGGGACCCCCGCTAACATCCTCTCCAACACAACAGGCCAGTTCCACATGCTAATAAAAGCTGACTGTTTTAAAGACTGACTGGCAAATCTTATTAAAGTAATCCCCCTCCCTGAACCCAGATTATTACGGCCACCTTTATGGTGGAATAAAAATTAATTTTCTCAGCTATAATAAGAACAATAAGAATGCATCACTTGGGACCAAATAAAGATTACACTTAGCTCCAACAGAATAAATCTAAATTTAACATAGGCCAGCAATGTATTTGCTCCTGTTTTCTCTCTGGTGCCTGTTTGAATGAGGCTGCTGGGATTAGACTCCCTCGCTGGCTGTGCCGTGGCCGATACAGTTACACCAAGTCTCTCGGGCAGGAAGGCCAGGCTCCAAGCCAGCGCCCCAGAGCCTGAAGGATTAGCTCAGGACTTGAGACACTGTGAAAGATTCCAGGGAAGGAATACTGGGTCCTTGTCAGAAATAGTGACTTTTGGAGTCCCCAAAGACCAGTGGGCCCCTATCAGTCACTGTGAATGTGTGCGGTTAATCACTCAGCACTCGTTCCCCTTCAGATAACTGTACCCCGGTTTTCCTTTGGGAACTTCCTCCTCTCTCCCTCCATGTTTCAGGTAGCGTTAACTCCATTCCCAGTTCTAAGAATGGGTACGCGACCCAATGCACGCTCATAATAATGAGGCATCGTCTTTCTGCCTGAAACATTGGGGTGAGAATTGTTTATTCCCTCTGGGCTTTTCTCCATATGGATGCAGAAAATGAAGGCAAACCTCAGGGGAGAGCCAAGACAAGGAGAGAGATTAGATCACAGTCTGCATTGGCTCAGTGGCACTGGGGGTTAAAACTATTTGAACCCCTGGATCAAGCCACACCTGAAGCTTCTTTCATCTGTTTTTTCAGTTATGTGAGCCAATGCATTTCCCATTTTCCCTGTTTAGTGTTTTCTGTCTCTTGCAGTCAAAAATGTCCTTCCTGATATAATCGTTTCTCAGGATTCCAGTTTTGCAGTGTCTTTAAAAGTTAAACCTATACCTACCTACCTTATGATCCAGCAATTCCACTCCTAGGTACTTACTTAAAAGTGACTCCATCACTACGCTGGGCCCACTACGATAATAAAGGGGTGTCTGACTGTGTCTCACCAGGCTGTAAAGATTACAATCATTGAAAACCCTACGTGCTACTCTCTAACACACGGAGTCACCATGAGTCAGAAAGGACTCGACAGCCACGGGTTTGAGTTTTGATTTATCATTACTAACAGCACCACATACATATTGCACATTCACCACATACCCCGCTCTGAGCTAAACACCCTGCATACACCATCATCTCAGCAAATCTCTACATCAATCCTTTGCAGTACAATTATAAGGACTACGGATTTCTCCAGTTCACAAAGGAGGAACCTGATATTCTGAGAGGGAAGGCTCTTATCCAGGATCACCAGGACAAGACCAGGACACGAGCCTCATCTGCCTGATTCTCTGACCACTGCACAGTCCTGCCCAGGCTTACCCTGATGACTTTTGGGCACAGAGAAATCAGGGACTTCTTCAGGGTTAGGGCTAGGAAGGAAAGCCAAGTTCACGCATCCCAATAACTTTCAAACTTAGCTTTTTTAGCTATACAAACTTTTTGCAAACAAAATATTTTCAAAAATTTATATGGATATGGATTTATTAAAGATTGTTATGAGATATTTAAGTTTGACAAATGGGTGTACTGTAATACAATGGAAGTACACACAGCAGCCATCCAACTTAAATAAATCATTACGAATACGGCTGAAGTCACTCGTGTTCCCCACTGACCATATCCCCTTCCAGTCCCAGAGGTAACCCTGAACTTGGAATCCATCACGGTGTGTATTTTTACTTGCATTACACTATGTAATGTACACTTGTACTAATGCTCGCACTACCTTACGTTGTGTGGCTTCTAGATTTTTAAAAACTTCATATAAACAGCATTATACCTACTCTATGTTTCTACAACTTACATTTTCCACTCAACATTGTATTTGTGAAATTCCTGTCTATTGATACACGTTGCTGTAACCCACTCAGATCGTTGTTACATAGTATTCCATTGTATGAAAATACCATATGTAGCCATTCTCCTGCTGGATATTTTAAGTTGGTTCCAAGTTTCTGTGATTATACACAATGTTTGAAGAAACAATTCTTGTGCGTGTCTCCTTGTTTACACTTGCATTTACACTTGCTTAAGAGTGAAGTTTCTGAGTTGTTTCTGAAAATAAAACACTTACTGGGAAGGCCGATAAAAAGAAACATTAAGAGCTCTCTGGGGGCAGCAGAGGGGTGATCTGGAGCCTCTTGGGGTAATGCCTGCCCATCCCTCTTGGCAGCCCCAGAATTCTCCGGCTCCCAGTGGAAGCCCAGCAGGGGAGGTGACTTGCCAATGGCCATCAGCATGGAGATGAAAGGCTAGGAACAAAACCCAATGCCTCACTCCCAGCCCAAGAAAAGGCAGGGACAAGATGCTGAAGGAGAACACCGCCCACGTCCTGACTTTGCCCATCTGGCAAGCCCACTGACTACGCCTGCGTGGAGCTGTGCACGTCACCTGCTTACGGCGGTGGTGGCAGGGAGCCTCCCTTTATGTAGATGCAGTTGAGACCAGGGACAGTTCCAGATGAACTCAATAAGGATATCTAGTATTTTAGCGCCAGGTGCTCTTCCAAGCCTTTTACATGTATTAACTCATTCTTAACCGTGGTGCAATGGTTGAGCACTCAGCAGCTAACAGAAAGGTTGGTGGTTGAAATCCACCCAGCAGCTCCATGGGAGAAAGACCTTGCAATCTGTTCCTGTAAAGATTTACAGCCTGAGAAACCCTATGGGGCAGTTATACTCTGTCTCTTGGGGTCACTATGAGTCAGAATCGACTCGACAACACACAACAATAATCCTCCCAACAATCCCCTAGGCACTACTACTGGCTTGATTTATGAGGAAGCTGAGGCACAGAGAGGTTAAGTAACTTACTCAAGGTCACACAGCTAGAAGCAGTAGACCCAGAACTGGAGGCCAGGTGGTCTGGCTGTAGGTCCACACTCTCCACCCCTGCCCTCTACTGGTCTCTATGCGATGTGGGTTCAAAACCACCTTGAACAAAAAGCAGCAAGACTAACTGGAAAGCGGGGTCTCAGACACAAAAGCAAGCTGGGCCCACAGGTGTGAGCATGTGTAAAAAAGAAGGGCTCGGTGGAGACCCTGGTGACCCAGGGAGCCCGTGCATCCTCTGTACAAGACACAGCTACATCCGAGAGTAGGGGCCCAGTGGGGCCAGACCTTCTGACCTTTCAACAGACTTCTCATGTAAGAAGTCCAGCTCATCACATGAAACCTCTTGCCTTTGGTGCCGGCCACGCATTTGAATCTTCTCAAACGCCTGGCAAGCCAGACAAAATGTGTCTCTGGACTAATTTGCCCAATGGGCTCCAGCTCGTGACCCCCTAAAGGGGGCGTTGGGGAAGTGGTGGCTCTGGAGGGCCAGGACAGGGCTAGCTGGTGTCAGCATGTGGGAGTCTCCACCAGGCTGTGCTGGAGGAGCAGGTGAGAAGGGCACCTGTCACCTGGAGGCTAGGACTATCCTTTTACTGAGCGCCAGCGCTGCTGCTCCTGCTGGCAGGGCCCCATGTGTCACCAGCCCTCTCACGGCCACGCCAGGAACCAGAAGAGTCGGCCATGCTTGGCTGATCTCCCACTTCGCTAAGGTCCTCCCTCCAGGAGTGGTGACAGGGACCCCCTCTCTGGTGCCCTGAGCACCTCCATCATAACTGCCTTTGGGGCATCATCAAACCCATGGAGAGACACTGCAAGGCACACCTCAAGGGTTGCAAACCACCAGCGCATGGTCTCAGCTGACACGCAGACATACAGCGTCATCCACAGAGGACTGGGCACGTGGAATTGGTTGAGTTGGCTCCCAAGGTTTAAAATTGAAAACTTTTACCTTTAAAAAGAGAATCCAGATTTCTCGCTTCTCCTGAAAAGCTGGCTGGCAGTACTGAGTGTTGCTCCTACACGGCGACAGTCAGCCATGTAGGAAGTGCCCCACTTCCTGATGGGGAAGGGGGCTCTGGTTTGCCCCAGCCCCATCACCCCGTAACCCCAAGAGGCACGCAGCATGATGCTGGGGCTGAACTTGGTGGTTCAGATCCCAGCTCTCCTGCTCACAAGCTGTGTGATCGTGAACAAGTTACTTGACCTCTCTGTGCTTCAGTTTCCTTCTCTGTAAAATAGGAATAATGATAGTACCCACCGCAAAGGACTGTTAGGAAGATTAAATGAGCTGAGATGCATAAAGTGTTTAGCGCAGTGGCCAGCAAGTCATGTTGGTGGTGGCGTTGCTAGCTGCCACTGAATCACCCCCGACTCATGGTGACCCCACACACAACAGCCTGAAACACTGCCTGGTCCTACACCAACCCCATGATCAGTTGGGGATCTGACCGTTGTGATCCATAGGGTTTTCACTGGCTGACTTTCAGAAGCAGATTGCCAGCCCTTTCTTCCTAGTCTGTCTTAGTCTGGAAACTCTGCTGAAACCTCTTCAGCAACACAGCAGCACCCGAGCCTCCGCTGACAGGCGGGTGGTGGCTGCGCATCAGGTGCACTGGCCAGAAGTCAAACCTGGGTCTCCCGCACGGAAGGCGAGAATTCCACCACGGAGCTGCCACCGTCCTCTCAGCCTGGTGTGATCGATTTTTATTTTCCCCGCCCTCATCTGGGCAAAGCATCAGTTGGGTCTTATCAGTGTGGCTGTACTGTGGTTTCCCTAATCCGCAACCCACTTCCTTTGTATACACTAACCACTTTGTCCCTGGAAGGAGTTGAGTTTGCAGTCCCAGGAGGACACCTCCTTGGGCCTATGCAGAGGACACGGGAGTGCAGCCACCAGGCCAGAGCAGCAAATAAATCGGACCCAGATGTCCACTCCAAGCCCCCCACCTTTCCCCACCTGCAAGTACAGGCCAGGCTGCCGGATGCCTTTCTGTGGCCCCAGCAACGGGGTTCACCCCAGTGCTGGGGTTCATGATTGTCTGGGTACGTACAGGCCTCCCAAGGAGCGATCATGCCTGAAAGAGTCGCTTCCCACCAAGAGGACGTATCTCAGTTAATTTTTATTCTAATCTATGAAAGAAGAGACCAGGAAGCTTAGACATTCCTTAGCACCGAAGAAAGAAATTTCTCATCCCAACTCCTAACCCCGCGGATTTAGCTGAAAGACCACAACAGCTTCTGGCAATTTCGCTAATTTGGGCTGTAAGAAAAGATCTTTGTGCCTTCCTCAAAGGGTCCGTGACCTGTCTCTCGTTCCCAGCTTAGAAAAATTGCCCTGTTTCAAGCCTTGCTGGTTCAGTCTCTTCCAGAAAGACTTGGCAGAACCCAATGTGAACCTGCGTGTCACAGGCATCTCCTGAATGCAGAGCAAGATACCCACAGGGACCACCACCCAGGTACCGCCACCCAGGGGACCACCACTCCAGGGTCCATGGATGTCCCTTGTCCCGTCTCTCCCCTCGAAGCAGAACAGGACTTCTGAGGAGGGAAGGAAGGAAGAATCTGCCCCTTGCTGTCTACAGTTGACACCAATTTTTGACAAAACCTCGGATTACCATGGAGGTGCCATCTCCATTGATTCTTGCCAAAATATCGGTGTCTTAATAAGTGAGACCTCGTTACTGTTTCAGATGCCCACACAGCACATGGAGCCTGGTTCACAGATGACAGAAGGCCGGGAAGCAGTGAGCTAGACTGCAAATTGCAACGAGAGCTTTTAGGGAGACAGAATGGAATCGAATCGGCCTCACGTGCTCGGCCAAAGTTTTCGGCACGGGACTCTTGACACGAGCTCACACGCTGCCCAGGCCTGGGATGGAGCCAGAGAACCGAGACGGAGAAGACTCGCTGATCCCGGCGGACAATAATTCAATGGAACCGACAGTTACCGAAAGCCCACCATGCCCAGGAACAGAGAAACAAGATGTGCACTAACAGAACCGCTTTGGGGGTACCCAGGCCAGCTACATAATACCCGGGGTCTGGTGCAAAATGAAAATGCAGGCCCCTTGTTCAGAATGTATTAAGAATTTCATGATGGCAACAGCAGAGCACTAAACCAAGCACGAGGTACGTCTGAGCACGGGGCCCTGGGAGATGGACAGGGCATTCACCCATGACACGGCCAGGACGTACGTGGCAGAAAAGTAATTCAAACCAGAGAAAGGAGGGAGGGAAGGAGGAAGAGGAGAGAGGAGAGGAGACGGGAGGAGATGGGAAGGACGGGAAGAGGGTTAAGTAGTGAAGGAGGTGGTTAGAGGGAAGCCAGAGCGCACCTGGCACTCTCTCCCGGTCAGTAATAGGGAGTGGTGGGGACTGTGGCAAAGTGAAGGCCACACGCCCTGTCTACAGAAGGGAAGGAAAGGGGAAAGAACAAATGTACCACATCATGTAGCTAAAAATCCAGGGATCATTTACGCCTGACTGATGCAGAGATTTGAATAATCACCAAACCAAAAAAACAAGCAAACAAACCCGTTGCCATCCAATCGATTCCAACTCATACCAACCCTACAGGACAGAGTAGAACTGCTCCATAGTGTTCCCAAGGAGTGGCTGGTGGATTCGAACTGCCAGCTTTTTTTGGTTAGCAGCCAGGCTCTTACCACTGTGCCACCAGGGCTCTGAATAATCACCAAAGCCAACAGTTACTGAACTTTGCTGTGTGTTAGCAGCTGTGCTAAGGGCTTTGCACATAACAACCCGTTCACTCTTCATTGCAACTCTCCGAGGTAGCCAGTTCTACTGTCCACATTTGTCAGGTGAGGAAATTGAGGCAAGGAAGCTTAGGCAGCTCATCAGACTCCAAATCTGGCAAAGAGCCAAGCCAGCATTTAAACCCAGGCTATTTGATTTCCAGCTCACATGCCAAAAACTCATTGCCACTGAGTCAAATAGAACTCATAGTCACCCTATAGGGCAGGGTAGAACTGCCCATAGGGTTTCTTAGGCTGTAATCTTTATGGAAGCAGATTGCCAAGTCTTCCTCCAGAGGAGGTGCTGGGTGGGTTCGAACCACTGACCTTTCAGTTGGCAGCTGAGCACTTCACCACTGTACCACCAGGTCCTCCCCAGCTTGCACTAGAGGAGTCAAATAAAAACCATATAAATAGTCCATGCCCTCATCAGTTACAGGAGTCCCTGCGTGGTACACTTGGTTAAGCCCTTGGCTACTAACCAAAAGGTTGGCAGTTTGAATCCACCCAGCGGCACCTCGGAAGGAAAGCCTGGAAACCTACTTCCAAAAAAATACAGCTATTGAAAATCCTATGGAGCACAGTTCTACTCTGACACACATGGGGTCACTATGAGTTGGAGTCGACTCCACGGCAACTGGTTTGGTTTGGTTTTCAGCATTTACAGCCTTCTACAGGGTCGCTAGGAGTCAGAATAGACTCAACGGCAACGGGTTTCAACGGGGTTAGGGGGGCACTGAAATAGGCAAAAACAGCAGGAGTGGCCCACGGAGCAGACCCAGGGGGCGGCCGCCGGCAGATGCAGAGTGTGGAAGATTGGCGAACACCAGATCCCCATTTCTCGGGGCGGGGGGAGCATTTGCTGGAGGTGAGTGCTGGCTCTTCTCCATTCTTGTTGCTGTTTGGTGCTGTCAGTCGGCTCCGACTCAGAGCGGCCCCAGGCGACAGAGTAGACCTGTCCATAGCATTTCCTAGGCTATAATCTTTACAGAAGCATACTGCCAGGTCTTTCTCCCGCAGAGAGGCTGGTGGGTTCGAACTGCCAATCTTTCAGTTAGCAGCCACATGCTTATCCACTGCACCATTGAGGTTCCTCCGTTATTTTGTGGTTTTACATGTTAGGGATGACTCCCCTCCTGAGTCCACCCAGAAATCTCCGAGGATGGACAAGACAGTGGGATGGGGAAATGGACACAGCAGACAGAGCCCCAGTGCCGCCTCTGAATCCACACCTGAGTCCCGACAGGTTTCTGTGAGATGAGACCTCTGAGAGCGGCCCGTGGGAAACTTCATCTGAGGCATTTACTGGGTGGCTGCCCCGGAGGAATGCAAGCGTCTGGATGCATCCATCAGCTGCACCGCTCACCAACCCAGCAGGCCTGGCGGCAGACGCCAAACCCCCACAGGTGCTGGAGTTCAGCCTGGACCCTCCAAACGCCATTGCTGAGGGCCACCGCAGGAGAAGCCCCAGCCATAGCTGTGCTATTCGTTATACACTTGAACTCACTGCCAACCTTTAAAGGCAGGCTTCTTGAAGAAATGGCCGGTCGCACGCCTGGAAGAGGAAATGTACCAGATGAATCTGGAACATCTTGAGGCAGGACGTAAGGAAGTGCTCCAAAAATGATGGGGACATGTCACAAGGACACACGGGCCAGCATGGGGGAGCTCTTACTGGCCAAGGATGGGATGATTTAGAGCATCCCAACAGCGAGTGCCTCAATGGACTGAAACATATCACATAGGCTAAAATCATGAGTTCCTAAAGATACTCAAAAACAAAAATGGACTCCACAAGGCTGGGCTTCTGGCTACCCTTGGAAAGCAGGAGGATCTGGCAGCATCAAATCTGCACTCTCATATGACAACAGTTGGCTGGAAGGGAATAGCTGTTGTCCCCTGTGGGCAGGGCACATGGTCTTCACTTTGCCACAGTCCTCACTACTCCCTATTACTGACCTGTAGAGCCTGCCAGATGCCCTCTGGCTTCCACGTAACCACCTACTTCACTGCTTTACACCAGGCTCTGGCCCTTCTGCCTAATGCCCCACTGACCTGGCACACCCCTCCTCTAGCCATTCTCAGAAGTCAGATCTGACGATCAGCTTCTCTAAGCTTCTTCTTGAAGCCTCACGACAAGGAAGGAAACATCAAACTACTGAAAACAGATGGGGATATTCCTCGTCCGACCTCTCTGCCCTGACTGTCCACCCTCTAACCTGCCCCTCCTCTTCCCTATCAGTTGGGGTTTTGAGGAGAAGGGCAGCATGATATGACTTACATTTTTCCAGGCTCATTCCAGCTCCTTTGATGAGAAGAGACTACACTGGTCCGAGCAGAAAAGCAGGAAGACAGGATAAGTGGTGTATGAGTGTCCTCTAGCTGCTGTAACAAATTACCACAAACTGGGTGGCTTAAAACAACAGGAATTTATCCTCTCACAGTTCTGGAGGCCAGAAGTCCAAAATCAAGATATCAGCAGGGTTGATTCCTTCTGGAGGCTCTGAGGGAGACTCTGCTCCATGCCTTACTCTTAGCTTCTGATGGTGGCCAGAAACTTAATGTCAACACCCTTGGTATTCCTTAGCTTACAGAGACGTCACTCCCATCTCTGTCCCCATCATCACAGGGCTTCTTCTCTGTGCCTCTGAGCCCTCTCCTCCTCTTAGAAGGGCACCAGTCATTGGATTTAGGGGCCACCTACCCCAGTAAGGAGCCCTAGTGGCACAGTGGTTAATCGCTCAGCTGTGTACTGAAAGGTCGGTGGTTCAAACCCACCAGCCATTCCACGGGAGAAAGATGTGGCAGTCTGCTCCTGTAAAGATTACTGCCTTGGGAACCCTATGGGGCAGTTCGACTCTGTCCTGTTGTTGTGAGGTGCTGTCGAGTCGGTTCTGACTCATAGCGACCCCATGTACAACAGAATGAAACGCTGCCCTGTCCTGCACCATCCTTACAATCGTTGTTATGCGGGAGCCCACTGTTGCAGCCACTGTGTCAGTGCATCTCGGCGAGGGTGTTCTTCTTTTTCGCTGACCCTCCACTTTACCAAGCATGATGTCCTTTTCCCAGGGAGTGGTCCCACTTGATAACATGTCCAAACTATGTGAGATGTAGTCTCATCATCCTTGCTTCTAAGAAGCATTCTGCTTATACTTCTTCCAAGACAGATTTGTTCATTCTTTTAGCAGTCCATGGTATATTTAATATTCTTTGCCAACACCGTGATTCAAAGGCGCCAATTCTTCTGTCTTCCTTATTTATCATCCAGCTTTCACATAAATACTCTGTCCTATAGGGTCGCTATGAGTTCACATCAACTAGATGGCAGTGGGTTTGGGTTTGGTCTAATCCAATATGATCTCAACTGGTTGCATCTGCAAAGACCCTATTTCCAAATAAGGTCACATTCTGAGGTTCCAGGTAGACATGAATTTGAAGGGGACACTGTTCCACCTACCACCAAGAGCTATGGCAGAATCCAGGCAAGAGATAATGGGGCTTGAATCAGAATGGGGTAGTGACAGGCTGAGAAGCACTCAGACTCTGGGTATTTGACCCTAGCGGTGGCACAACATGCTGGTGGATTGGATGTGGGATGTGAGAGAGGGAGAGAGGAGCCAGGATGCCTCCAAGGCTTTCCACCTTAGCAACAGGAAAGATGGGATTACCACTGGCTGCAGTGCGTGGTTTGTGAACAGGAAATGCTTGTCTTTAAAATTAATTTAGATCCAAATTACTGTGGGTTTTAAATCACCATTCCTAAGTGGCAGCTGCCTCCCCTTGTAACCCAAAATCGAGACAATACCCCCTTCAAGCGGTGACCCGGATTCCCTTGTGAGTAATCCGCATGGGTGCCAAATGGGGCGAGTGCTGGAGAGCCAGGAACATCCTTAAGCAAGGATCTCCCTTCTCAGCTTGTTAAAGGGCCACTTGCTACAGAATTCTTGTGCAAACACCAACAAACACCACCTTTTGTCATGCTCGATTATGTCTAACAATATGTGAGCAGCGTCTCTTATCCTATCTTCCCAAAACAGCCTGGAGGAGCAAGAAGAGAAATTCCACCCTGAAAAGTCTTGTATTGAAGAGGGTGGAGGCCCTGGAAACAGGTGTGTATAACTGAACAGCCTCAGTCATCAGGACGCAGGCGATGGGCCAGCTGACAGGACATCATATTTCACTGTTATCGTGGCTCAGCTGGTGCCCACAGTCATGGCGCCGTCCAAAGACCACTGCTCAAATCAGCAAGCCCATTAGCAGACGGATGGGAGGTGCCCTTCCGAAGCTTCTAAATGGATTAGCCTCTGGTTGTTAACTAAAACCCAGAACCACCGTGTGGGGGGCAAAGGGAGAAAGGTCAAAAGTGCCGCTCTTCATGGCTGGGTACCGTCGCCACGGTAACAAGGGGCCTGCTAGACAAAGCTGCCACTGAGAGACAGCCCCTCGGGGGGTCCTGTGGCTCAGAGTTTTCAGAGCAAACACAGATGCCTTACCTCCGTGGAGGGGTGGGTGTTAAGTTGAGGAAGGGAGTCTACCTTACATAGGAGTCCCTGAGTGGTGCAAACAGATAAACACTCAACTACTAACCAAAAGGTTGACAGTTCGAATCCACCTACAGGTGCCTCAGAAGAAAGGCCTGGCAATCTACTTCCAAAAGATTACAGCCACTGAAAAGCCCGGTGGAACAGTTCTACTCTGAGAAACACATAGGGTTGTCATGAGTTAGAATCGACTTGACAGCAACTGGTTTGGTTTTGGTTTGGTCTAACCAGCACGCTTGGGTTAGAATGCAGTCTTCTTCGTTTATTAACTGTGTAGACTCTGAATCTTACTCAAGGGCTCTGAACCTCAGTTTCCTCATCTGGAAAATGGGAGGAACAATGGGTGTTGTGGAGAATTACGGACACAATGTGTCTAGCACACAGTGGGCCTTAACGATACTGGTACAGTTGCCAGCCAGAGTCCACACAGCCATCTGCACCCGGCCACTTCGTGTGGGCCGAACCACTGCCCACCAGATCTGGCCAAACACGTACAGGACCAAGGACTGCACGGGTATTCTCCAAACATGGTCGCACGAATACACCCACCGCATATGCCCTTCTTACAATGGACATGGACCCACCTCCATGGGAAGGAGAGGTCTATGTCCCCTCCCCTTGAGTCTAGGTGGGCTTGTGACAACAGCAGAAGTGATGCCACGTGACTTCTGAGGCTAAGTCATAAAAGGCAGCAAGGCATCTGCCTGGTCCTCTTGGGACGCTCACGCTTGGGACCCAGCTACCATGCTGTGAGGAAGACAAGCCGCCACATGGAAAGGCCTCATGGGGGTGCTGATGCCACGGCCCCAGGTGATCCCAGCTGACAGGCCCATGAGTGAGCAAGCCATTCCAGCCCTCAGTCGTCCTTCTAGCTGGCCCAGGTGACGCCAAGTGGCGCAAAAACGAGCTGTCCCTGCCAAGCCCTGGCCAAATTACAGACAAGTGAGCTAAATAAACGCTGTCAGTGTTTTAGGGAGCCCTGGTGGCACAGTGGTTAAGCGCTCGGCCACTAATTGAAAGGTCAGTGGTTCAAACCCTGCAATCGGTCCGTGGGAGAAAGATGTGGCAGTCTGCTTCTGTAAAGATTACAGCCTTGGAAACCCAACAGGGGCAGTTCTACTCTGTCCTATAGGGTCACTATGAGTCAGAATTGACTCACTGGCAATGGGTGGGTGGAGGTGGAGCCATTGTTTTAAGCCCCTGTGTTTGTGGGGTGGTTTGTTGGGCAACAATAGAAAATCACAACACAACTCTTGGAACTTTTTATTTCAAGCCTTGCTCAAGTTGCTCGCTAAAACTCCTCTGTGGGCTCAGCCAGAGGGCAAAATCTACCTCTCTGAGCTCTTCAGTGATGGACTTCGGCAGAGAAGAGAAGGTGCTGATTTGTGCCCGCTGTTGTATCCATTTTCCCCACTAGGATGTGAAAATTCCATGATGACAAGGACCACACCTGAGCTTACACCGCTGCATCTTCAGTGCCTGAAACAGAGCCTGGCACATAATAGGTGCTCAGCAAATAAAGGTAGAAGGAATGAGAACATTTGATACAAAAACAATCACATAATTAAGATCCTAGAATCTGGGCTTCTTCCACCTGATATGCCAGAGTAACAACAACAACCAAGAGAATAAAAGCAAGCCACAAATATCCAGTCTTTCACACTTGGAAAAACAAACATCTGGCAGGTGGAGAAAGGCTGATAAATGATACCTTTCTTTTCAAGATTGTTTCTGTGTCTGTGAGAAAATAAAGAGAATCTTGTTCAGTTGTTGTTGTTGTCAGGTGCCGCAAAGTCAGCTCCAACTCATAATGACCCCGTGTACGACAAAACAAAACACTGCCCAGTCCTGTGCCATCCTCACAATCATTGCTATGTTTGAGCCCATTGTTGCAGCCACTGTGTCAATCCATCTCATTGAGGGTCTTCTTCTCTTTCGCTGACCCTCCACTCTACCAAGCATGACATTGTTCTCCAGGGACTGGTCTCTCCTGATAACATGTCCAAAGTATGTGAGACGAAGTATCACCATCCTCACTTCTAAGCAGCATTCTGGCTGTACTTTTACAAGACAGATTTGTTCGTTCTTCTGGCAATCCATGGTATATTCAATATTCTTTGCCAACACCACAATTCAAGGCGTCAATTCTTCTTTGGTCTTCCTTATTCACTGTCTAGCTTTCACATGCGTATGAGGCAATTGAAAAATACCATGGCTTGGGTCGGGCGCATCTTAGTCCTCAAAGTCATATATTTGCTTTTCAACACTGTAAAGGCAGCAGATTTGCCCAATGCAATGTGTCATTTGATTTCTTGACTGCTGCTTCCATGGGCATTGATTGTGGATCCAAGTAAAATGAAATCCTTGACAACTTCAGTCTTTTCTCCATTTATCATGATGTGGTTTATTGATCCAGTTGTGAGGATTTTTGTTTTCTTCATGTTGAGGTGTAATCCATACTGAAGGCTGTAGTCTTTGATCTTCATCAGTAAGTTCTTCAAGTTCTCTTCACTTTCATCAAGCAAGGCTGTGTCATCTGTATATCGCAGGTTGTTAATGAGTCTTCCTCCAATCCTGATGTCACATTCTTCTTCTTATAGTCCAGCTTCTCAGATTCTTTGCTCAGCATACAGACTGAATAAACATGGTGAAAGGATACAACCCTGACACATACCTTTCTTGACTTTAAATCACACAGTATTCCCTTGTTCTGTTCAAATGACTGCCTCTTGGTCTGTGTGCAGGTTCCTCATGAGCAGAATTAAGTGTTCTGGAATTCCCATTCTTCGAAATGTTATCCATAATTTGTTATGGTCCAGACAGTCAAATGCCTCTCCATAGTCAATAAAAAACAGGCAAACATCTTTCTGGTATTCTCTGCTTGCAGCCAGCATCCATCTGACATCAGCAATGATATTCCTCCGTCCACATCCTCTTCTGAATCTGGCTTGAACTTCTGGCAGTTTTCTGCCAATGTATTGCTGCAGCCGCTTTTGAATGATCTTCCACAAAATTTTACTTGTGTGTGATATTAATGATACTGTTCAGTAATTTCTGCATTCTGTTGGATCACCTTTCTTTGGAATGGGCACAAATATGGATCTCTTCCAGTTGGCTGGCCAGGAGGCTGTCTTCCAAATTTCTTGACTTGACAAGTGTGCACCTCCAGCGCTGCATCCGTTTGTTGAAACATCTCAGTTGGTATCCTGTCAATTCCTGAAGCCTTGTTTTTCACCATTCCCTTCAGTGAAGCTTGGACTTCTTCCTTCAGTACCATCAGTTCTGGATCATATGCTACCTCCTGAAATGGTTGAACATCAACCAATTCTTTTTGGTACAGTAACTGTGTGTATTCCTTCCATCTTCTTTTGATGTTTCCTGTGTCGTTCAATATTTTTCCTATAGAATCCTTCAATACTGCAACTCAAGGTTTGAATTTTCTCTTCAGTTCTTTAAGCTTGAGAAATGCCAAGCGTGTTCCTCCCTTTTCGTTTTCTAACTCCAGGTCTTTGCATGTTTCATAATACTTTAATTTGTCTTCTTGAGTCTCCCTTTGAAATCTTCTGTTCAACTCTTTCACTTCATTATTTCTTCCATTCACTTTAGCTACTTGACATTAAAGAGAAAGTTTCAGAGTCTCTTCTGACATCCATTTTGGTCTTTCCTTTCTTTCCTGTCTTTTTAATGACCTTTTGCTTTCTTCATGTATGATGTCCTTGATGTTATTCCAGAACTCCTCTGGTCTTCGTTCATTACTGTTCAATGCGTCAAATTTGTTCTTGAGATTATCTCTAAATTCAGGTTGGATATACTCAAGGTCGTACTTTGGCTCTTGTGGACTTGTTCTATTTTTCTTCAGCTTCAACTTCAAGTTGCATATGAGCAATTGATGGTCTGTTCCGCAGTCAGCCCCTGGCCTTGTTCTGACGGATGATATTGAGCTTTTCCATCATCTCTTTCCACAGATGTAGTCGATTTGATTCCTGTGAGTTCCATCTGGCGAGGTCCACATGTATAGCTGCTGTTTATGTTGTTGTAAAAAGGTATTTGCAATGAAGCCATTGGTCTTGCAAAATTCTATCATGCGATCACCAGCATTGTTTCTATCACCAAGGCCATATTTTCCAAATACCAGTCCTTCTTCTTTTTTTCCAACTTTTGCATTCCAATCACCAGTAATTATCAATGCATCTTGATCACGTTTGATCAATTTCAGATTGCAGAAGTTGGTAAAAATCTTCAATTTCCTCATCTTTGGCCTTAGCGGTTGGTGTACAAATTTAAATAATAGTCATATTAACTGGTCTTCCTTGTAGGCACATGGATGTTATCCTATCACTGACAGCACTGTACTTCAGGATAGATCTTGCAATGTTCTTTTTGCCAATGAATGTGATGCCATTCCTCTTCAGTTTGTCATTCCCGGCATAGTAGACCATAGGATTGTCCAATTCAAAATGGTCAACACCAGTCCATTTCAGCTCATTAATGCCTAGGATATAGATCTTTATGTGGTCTGTTTCATTTAAGAAGATTTCCAATCTTCCTAGATTCATACTTTGTACATTCCACATTCTGATTATTAATGTTTAAGGCTGTTTCCTCTCATTTTGAATGATGTCTCCTCAGTAAATGAAGGTCCTGAAAGCTTGACTCCATCCACGTTGTTAAGGTCGACTCTACTTTGAGGAGGCAGCTCTTCCTCAGTCATATTTCGAGTCCTTTCCAATCTGGGGGGCTCACCTTCCGGCACTATACCATACAATGTTCCACCACTATTCATAAGGTATGAAGTCAACAAAACTCCCATCATTCACAGAAGAGCTTAAAAAATCGTGACACAATGGAATATTGTACAGCATTTAAAAAACAATGAAGTAAAAAAAAAAAAAAAAAGAATGAAGTAGGTTTAAATGTGCTAACATGGATAGGTCTCCAAAACACACTGTGGGCTGAAAAAAAATCAAGTTACTGAAAACTATGGACAGCATGGAATTGGAGATGGTGCAAAAAGAGAACTTTAGCTTCATCTGCAGTTTGGATATTTTTTAACAAAAGAAACGAAAGACTTGCTGCACAGTGACAAAATGTGAACAGCTGCCACTTCTAGGTGCTGGGTACACTGGTATTGGTTCCGTCACTCTTTGTACTTTTCACTTTTTTTCATATTTCTCAAAATAAAAATTACAGTTAAAAAAAAAAAGGCTTTCATAGTCTGCCGGTGAAGACTGTAACTGGTAGTGCCAATTTTGGAGGGTATTGTACAGCATTTATTACAATGGTAAATGGGTAAACCTTTGCACTCAGCCATCTCATGCCTTTGTAGCCTACCCTGGAGAAAAGTGTAAGTGCTCACGGGACAGAGGCCAGGACATTAACCGAGCATTGCTTGTAGTAGCAGTAAGTGGAAAGCTGTCATCATGCCCACCAGTGGGGAATAGCCGCATAATCTGCCACAGCCCCACACTCTTGGACAGTGTACTGCGGTGGCAAAGAATGAAGTCTACATCTCTGAATGGATATGAAACCATGTCCAAGATGTATTGTTGAGCAAAAATAAAAGAGCAAATTGCAAAATAAAAATTATGTAAATTATAGCATTTATTTGTTTAAGTACTATATTTTTCTGCAGGTATATATATTTATATTTAAATGCATAGAAAAGGTCTGAAATCAAGAAATAAAGTCTAAACAGCTGTAGTTACCCTCTGAGGAGGAAATGGGGAGAGAAGTGGGCTTGGGATGGTGACCACAATGGACTTGGGCCTTATTTGTAATGTTTGGATTTTCTCATGGATAGATGATGATTATGATGATAAAAAACTAGTTGCCATTGACCCCATAGCGACCCCATGCGTGTCAGAGTAGAACTGTGCTCCATAGGTCTTGTTGTTGTTGTTGAGAATATACACAACAAAACATACATCAATTCCACACTTTCTCCATGTACAATCCAGTGACATTGATCACATTCTTTGAGTTGTGCAGCCACCCTCACCCTCCTTTTCTGAACCTCTCCTCCCCCATTAGCATGAACTCGCTGCCCCCTAAGGTTCCAATCTACTCTTTGGAGTTGCTGCTGTCACTTTGATCCCATATAGATACTTCTTAAAAGAGCATAATGCTCCAGGCAGATATTTTTTACTAGTTAAGCTAAACTACTGTTTGGTTTTAAGAAGACTGCAGGGGATATTTTTGGTTTGAAGTTTAAAGATTTTCTCAGAGCAATAGTTTCAGGGGTTCATCCAGCCTCCATGGCTCCAGAAAGTCTGGAGTCCATGAGAATTTGAATTCTGTTCTACATTTCTCCCCTTTTGATCAGGACTCTTCTACAGAATCTTTGATCAAAATGTTCAGTAATAGCAGCCAGACACCATTCAGTTCTCATGGCAAAGGAAGCAGTTGTTCATGGAGGCAATCAGCCACACATTACATTTTCTCCTCCTATTCCTGAGTCTCCTTCCTCTGCTGCTCCAGGCAAATAAAGACCAACTGTCATGCTTTGGATGGCCACTTGCAAGCTTTTAAGATCCCAAGCACCATGCTATGAACCAGGAGGTAGAAGAGAGGCACTAAACACATTATTAGGCCAATTAACTGGGATGTCCCATGAAACCATGACCCTAACCCTCCAAATCAAGATACCAAATCCCATGACGTTTTTGACTGTGCATAAGCAGCCTCAGTCACTGCTTTTCTTTTTATGTTGTGGCAAATGTATCTATCAAACAACTTTTGCCAGTTCAACTTTTTACAGGTGTACAACTTACTGACAGCAATTACAATAACTGGCTGTGCAACCCTACCCTTAATCAATGTGATTTTTCCATCACTATAAACCCCTCTTTTCCCCCTTGTGCCCCTGGTAACCACAAATAAACTTAGGTCTCTGTACATTTGCCTTTTCTTGTCTTTTTATATAAGTGAGATCATACAATATTTGTCCTTCTATGACCGACTTATTTCACTCAGCATAATTTCTTCAGACTCCATACTGTAGCATGTATCAAGACTTCGTTTCTCCTACTGCCTGAGCAGTATTCCATTGTATGTATGTACCACATTTTATTTATCCAGTCATCTGTTAATGGGCATTTAGGTTGTTTCCACCTTTTGGCTATTGTGATTACTGCTGCAATGAACATTGATGTACAACCACAGGGCTTTCAGTGGCTGATTTTTCAGCAGTAGCTGGCCAGGCCTTTCTTCCTAGGCACCTCTGTGTTGACTCAAACCTCCAAACTTTCAGTTACCCAATTGTACCACCAAGAGAATAATAATAATAGTGCCTTCTCATTGCCAGGCATTGCTCTAAGGGCTTTTCTTGTGTTAATTTGTTTAATCCAATAGCTCTATGAGATTGAGCGCTATTATTATCCTCATTTAAAACTAGGATCCGAAGGCCCAGAGAGGTTTAGAAACTTACCTAAATCAAAAAGAATAACAAGTACAATAGATTGAAACATATTAATTATATGCAAATCCATGAATTGATAGCAATACTGCACAAAACCTTCCTGAGTCTACCTTATTCATGCACTTATTCAAAAATAAGCCCTCTCTATGTACCAGGCAGAATCCCCGCCCTCATGGAGCTGCCACTTTAGCAGGAGAAAGAAAGACCGTCAACTGAGTAAACAAATAAAATACACAGTACGTTAGACAAGCACCATGGAGAAAAGCAGAGTAAGGAAAGGGGACAAAGAACGTGAGCGGAAGTGGGGTGGAGCAGGTGCGACATTTGATAGGATGGCCAAGGAACCTTCTCTGAGTAAGGGCCACTGGCGTAAGGACCTGAGAAGGTGAAGGACGAAAAGGGAAGAGGTTCCAGGAAGAGGAACAGCAGGTGCAAAGACCCTGAGGCAGGAGCAAGCCTGGAGAGTTCCAGGGACAGCCGGGAGGCCAGTGTGTCCAAAGTGGCACACGTGAAAGGGCAGGAGGCCTAGGCAGGTCTTGCTCCATTTTAAGGACGTTGGTTTTTACTTGCAATGAGATGGGAGCTAATGGAGTACTCTGAGCGGAGGAGGGACATGGTCCAATTTACATTTAACATGCTGTTCTGCCTGCTGTGGAAAGACAGGATGTTGAGGGGCACGGGTAGAAGCAGGGACACCATCGAGGAGACTCCTGCAATAGTCCAGGCAGGCGATGACCAGGGGTGGGTGCAGGGCGGTGGCAGTGGAGGTGGAGAGAAGGGGTCAGATTCTGGATATCTTTTGAAGGGAGAGCGACAAGATTTGCTGACAGATTGGATGTGACAGAGGAAGATTCGAGGATGACTCCAAGGTTTCAGCCTGAGCAGCTGGGAGGCTGACATTGGCAGAGATAGAGAAGGATGTGGGAGGAGCAGGAGCAGGGGAAGGACAGGACAGTTTGGGGCAGGTAAGTGTGAGATACCGATGAGCATCTAGGAAAAGATGGCAGGAGAGCGGAGTCCAGAGCTCAGCAGAGAAGTGCAGGCTGGAGAGAGAACACAGAAGCCTCATCTATTATCTGCTGGACCCCCGGTGGCACAGTGGTTAAGCATTTGGCTGCTAAACAGAAGGTCGGCGGTTTGAATCCACTAGCCACTCCTTAGAAACCCTACAGAGCAGTTCTACTCTGCCCTATCAGGTTGCTATGAGTTGGAATCGACTGGACAGCAACAGGTACTACCTGCTAGAAGGAGCTCTGGTGGCACAGTAGTTAAAGCACTCAGCTGCTAACTGAAAGGTCAGCGCTTTGAATCCACCCAGCAGCTCCAAGGGAGAAAGACCTGGCAATCTGCTCGCATAAAGATTACAGCCTAGAAAACCCCGTGGGGCAGTTCTACTCGTCAAAAAGGCTTGCTATGAGTCAGAATTGATTTGATGGCACCTAACAACAACAGCAACACTGTCTGCTAGAGGAGTCCCTCGGCGGCACTCTCCTACCAGCCAAAGGATTGGAGGTCCGAGTCTACCCAGAGGATGAAGGTCTGGTGACCTACTGCCAACGAATTAGCCGTTGAAAAACCGCATGGAGCCGAGCTCTGCACTGACACACACAGAATCCCCATGAGTCAGAATCAACTTGACCACAAGTAGTTTGATTTTGGTTTTTACTATCTGCTAGACACAGTGGTTAAGAGCTCGGCTGCTAACCAAAAGGGTCGTCAGTTCGAATCCACCAGCTGCTCCTTGGAAACTCTACGGGGCAGTTCTACTCTGTCCTATAGGGTCACTGTGAGTCAGAATCGACTCAACGGCAATGGGTATGGTTTGTTTTTGTTTTTTGTTTTTTTGTTAGACCACAGGCTAAAAACTGAGTTCCAAGAGCTAAATGCAGCCTGCGAGTGTGTTCTGTCAGGTCCGCGTAGTATTTCTTGAATTTAAATCTATTTCCTACATTTCTCACATAAGTCCAGATTTCCAGCCTCTGTTGGAAAGCTGGAATCTCTGGCAACTCTGGTCTCTCATTCCCACGTGGAAATGAGTGGTGTCTGCCCTACTGGACCCGTCAGTGAACCACAGCCTCCAGCTGACCAACGTGACTCCTCACTGACGTTCCTGCACCAGACTCCAAGAAATGCACAAAGCTAGTGAAGCCTGGACATTTTTACTTTATCTCCTTCTCTATCCAAAAAGCTCATTATAGAGATCTCACAGACAAAACAACCTAGCACGTCTCTAACTTCAGCGGACTATGAAGTTGTTAAATGCACATGGCAACAAAAACAGAAACTCAACATCAGCCAGATACGAGTAAACACAAACAAGTCCATCGGGCTCTCGTTCGGCTAAATCAAGACTGTCTCGCCTTTTAAACTTAGCGAACTCCACCAAAATGAAAACACCAGGTTGGCAAAGTGTGAGGGAGTTGTCTTTGCCACACCACGGAGTGCAGGTTTCCACTGCCTGCCCCACATTAGCCAAATGAAGATCAATGTATCTATAAAATGCAATGACATGTTAACGCAAACCTTGAAAAAGATAAAATGCTTTTTATCTCAGTCTTAGGAAAACCTAATAAAGAATTAACTGTCTGAGACGCCATGGAATTTCACTCAAGGATTTGCTTTATGTCAGGACTTCTGAGACCATTAACTTCCAAACGACAGACGCCCCCTCCCCCTCCCAGCTTTGGGACATGTGGCAGCAATCACACACTTCAATGACAAGTCATCACGTTTCCCATCAGAACTGCAGCTGTGGGCTCCACTGGATGCGCCCGCACGAAAGGCAGATCCCCGCATTAACAGGTGATGCTGAGGTTTGCACCTCAAAGGTGTCAGTAGTATTCACCTGGGCAGGACTCTTGGGGCCTAAGGGGAACTCCCACGTCTGAATTCTTGCCCACAGCCGATCACCAGGATGGGCAGCTCCTGGGGAAGGTTGAAGGGTAGACTGAAAAGCTGTCGATGGGTACTGTAAGGCCTCAGAAGCACGCGGACATATTGGGAGTAGCTGGGGGAGCTCGCCAGCACGGGAAGAGAAGTGTCCAGTCGCCCCTGGGGCAGCTAATAAAAACCAAGTCCTGCATCCTGAAACAGCAAACCATGAGTCTTCTTCGGAGCAGGCTGTGCTTCCAGCAGGGCCCCATCACAGCGGCAGGGACTCACAACACTGCCTCCCCAAGTGCGGCACACGTGCCGAGTGATTTCGGGTGGCACATGAATGAACATTTTTAGAATTTCAGTGATGTTTATTTTAACGTGCATTAAAAATATACACAACCAGCATATTGCAGCAGAAACTATCAGCTGCCCTGTAATATTCATCTCTCTCCCCTTCTTTTATATAAACAGAAATCTGAAATTATGAGTGGGCATATGGCCCCCAGAAGAAACTATATATCCCAGCTTCCCTTGAAGCTAGGTGTAGCCATGTGACTAGGTTCTGGCCAATGGAATTCGCGTGCTCTTTTTACCTTCCTATTGTCTGAAATGTGGGCCGTCTTGGACCACGTGGTTCCAGGCATCACCTAAGGATGGGGGAACAAAAGCGAAGAATAGGTCTCTGACTCCACATCAGCCCTGCACTGCTTCCATTTAGGCTCTTAAGAGAGAAGTGTCTCCATATACTTAAGCCACTATAACAGTAGGGATATATGGGGTCTGTCTGATTGCAGGCAACTTATTGTTTAACTAAATCCAAGGTTTCACAGACATGATTCCTTCTCCAAAAAACCAAACCTGTTGCCATCGAGTTGATTCCAACTCATAGAGACCCTACAGGACTGAGAAGAGCTGCCCCATAGGGTTTCCAAGAAGCAGCAGGAAGATTCGAACTGCTGATCTTTTGGTTAGCAGTTGTAGCTGTTAATCACTGCGCCACAAGGGCTCCTGATTGCTTTTAGGATGGAAAAAATATATATTTATAAAAAAGTGAGTTGAGGCTCCATTTTCTGAGACAGGAAGACCAAAGAGAAGCAGGTTGGAGCTTACAGGTGTCTCCTAGAAGTCTCCAGCAGCCACTGAGCAGGCAGCTGGAGATGTGGATCTGCAGCTCAGGGAGGGGCCAGGACTGCAGAGAAACGTGCGCCTCATCACAGAGCTGGTCTTTAAAGCCACATGCTGGGAGAGACCACCTGGGAAGGAAGCAGAGACAGGGAGAAGGCTGGAGGACCAGGTCCTGGGTCACTCCCAGTCCCAGGGGGCAAGAGATGAACAAGAGCCTGGGAAGGAGCAGCCAGTGAGGAGATGGTGGGTTCCAGAGCCCAGGGAAGAATGTGACCCTGGATGGAGGGAGCAGCTTCGCCAAAGCCTAGAGAGATGGCCAGGTGGGGTTCCAGGCGGCCCTGTGGGCCAGGGGTCACCTTGGCAAGAGAAGTTCATGTGGGGTGATAGGGATAAAGCTTGACTGAAGTGGGTTCCAGGAGAGAATGAGACCAAAGGCAGACCACAAGACGCAGCCCTTTGAGGAATTCGCCTATAAATTGGAGTAGAGACATTACGCAGTAGCTGTGGGTTGGGGAAGGAATGGGGGAGTTCCAGGGTATTTTTTAAGATGGGCGCTCCTAGAGCATGTTTGCTGATGGGGATGGTCCCATGGAGAAGGGGAGTCGATGATGCCCAAGAGAGAACTGCAGGAGCAGAGTGGCTGAGCGGGCGGGAGGGAAAGGGGCCCAGCACTCAGCCTCTCCTGACCCCTCACTCCATTCTCGTGCCCACCGATTCCTGGGAGACTCCTCCCCTGCCCTTTCCAGAGCTCCTCTTCCTCCGATCGCACTGTGGGGGTTAGAGCAGCCAGCGTTCTGATTGGCCAGTGCCTGTGCTAACCTAAACGCTAAATATTTCGGACGTTAACCTGAGCATCTCAGTTCTCAATTCCACTTACCTGGTTGCAGGTGAGGACAGAAATTACAACTGCTCCGTCTTGTAAACCCAGCACCAAACAGGACACATGGTGCATAGTAGGTGTCAGACAACACACAGTAGTGCTCGATGGTGCATAGTAGGTGTCCAATGGCACACAGTAGGTGTTCAAGCGTGCACAGTGTGTGTTCAGTGCGTGGTAGGTGTCCAGTGGCACACAGAAGGTGCTCAGTCATGCACCGTGGGTGTTCAGTGCATGCTGGCAGAATGAATAAGCAGCAGAGGGGGCTGCTGAAGAGTCCTGCTCTGCTGTCTAAGATGTAGCAGTGGACGATGCTGGGGACAGCTTACACCACAAGGTGGGCTCTTCCCACGTGGGTTCTCCACACCAGGACCCCAGGAGAAGACTATCTGATTACAGTGGGCCAAGGGAGGTACTTGAGGGACCCCATCATCACCCTCACATCTCAGATCTCTATTTGCAGCAGGAAGCCTGGGCACCTGCCTCGAGATAGGAGATAATTCCCTCCCGAGGGATGGCGAGCTCCCTCCTCCTCTGTCCACCCTGCCCTGTAGGGATGCTCAATCCATTGTGCAAGAAAAGCCGTCCTACGTGACCCAGGATCCAGGCAGCCAGGGAGGGGACCGCAGCCCACTGCAGTGCCTTCCAGCCCCACGGCCCCTCCCCAACCTCCCCTCTGCCTGCAGAATAGAGACCAGCCAGTTTCTCCCACTGTCCCTGCTCCCTGAGACGAGCTGTGAACAGACAGGCCACTCACACAGACCAGTTAGGGGCCAGCTCTCACGTCCCACCCACCGCAGCTGGTAATCCCCACTCTCCAGTTCACGGTTAGGAGATTACCCAGCCGGCTGCCAGCTTCCCAGCTTCCTAGCTTTCCAGCCTCCTTTTGCTCTGATCCCCAACTTAGCCCCAGAATCCTGGGCAGCCTCAGTGCCCCCCACCCAGCCCGGTCCTGATCCTGTGATGCTTGGCACGAGGCTAGAGGGGTCCTCTGGGAAGACTCTGCAGCCAGCGCTCACCTGTGTCACTCACCCAGCAGGTATTTACCGAGCACCTGCTGTATCAGGCCCTGTGCCAGGCCGGTGCTCAGGGTGCAGCAGAGAATGAGACACACGGGCCCTGCCCTCATGAGGTGGACACTCTCATGGGGAGACAGACAACAAAGCATCAACATGGCAAGTGTGTCAGAAGGCCGTGAGAGCAATGGGGACAAGGGGCAGGACGAGAGGACCAGGGTGGGGCAGGTTGCCTTGTGAAGGGGAGAGGTCATGAGAGGCCCATGAGGGCAGAGGGTCTGAGCAAAGGATGGAAGGAGGTGAGGGAGTTGGCCAAACGGATATCTGGGATGTGGGAGGTGTGTCTGAAGAAAAGCAAGGAGGCTGGTGTGGCCAGAGCAGAGTGAGTGGAGTTAGGCGCAGGGGAAAGGGAGCGCAGGGAGGTCTGGGGTCCCAGGGTGCTGGGCCCTGGAGGCCACAGGGAGGACCTGCTTTTATATGAGCCAGGTGAGGAAGCCTTGCAGGTTCTGAGCAGAGGAGGGACGAGATCTCACTTCGGTTGTTTTGCTTTGTATTTATCGTGGTAAAATATATATATAACACAACATTTGCCAATTCCACATTTTTTACATGTATAGTTCAGTGACATTGATTGTAGTAATCATGTTAAGCAACCATCATCCATATCTGTCGCCAAACAGGATCCCTCTGGCTACTGTGTTGGTGGTATGGATTGAACTGTCTATCCACAAAGATGTGTTGAAGTCCTAACTCCTGTACTTGTGAACATGACCTTGTTTGGAAATAGGACCTGTCATGGATTGAATTGTGTCCCCCAGAAATATCTGTCAACTTGGCTGGGTCATGATTCCCAGTATTGTATAACTGTGTACCATTTTATAATCTGATGTGATTTCCTTACGTATTGTAAATTCAGTCACTATGATACAGTAAGATGGATTAGCAGCAGTTATACTGATGAGGTATACAAGATTGGATATTGTCTTTAGCCAATCTCTTCTGAGATATAAAAGACAGAAGTGAGCAGAGATACATGGGGACCTCACACCACCAAGAAAGCAGTGCCGGGAGCAGAGCGCATCCTTTGGACCAGAGGTTCCTGTGCTGAGATGCTCCCGGACCAAAGGAAGACTGATGCATCACAAGGACCTTCCTCCAGAGCCAACAGAGAGGGAAAGCCTTCTCCTGGAGCTGATGCCCTGAATTTGGACTTGTAACCTACTAGACTGTGAGAGAATAAATTTCTCTTTGTTGAAGCTATCCACTTGTGGTATTCCTGGTATAGCAGCACTAGATGACTAAGACAGGGTCTTTGAAGATGTTATCAGTTAAATTCACATGAGGTCATACTGGAGTAGGGTGGGGCCTAATCCTATATGACTCGGGTCCTTATAGAAAGAGAAGAGACACAGAGGGAAGACAGCCAGAGAGTAGAGTGATGCATCTACAAGCCAAGCAATGCCAAGGACTGCTCAGAAACTGGAAGAGACAAGAAAGGACCTTCCCGTAGTCCTTCAAACACGGCCCTACCAAAACCCTCATCTTGAACTTCAGCCTCAAGAACTGTAAGAGAACAAACTTCTGTTGCTGTAAGCCGCCCAATTCATGCACTTTGTTACAGCAGCCCTAGGAGACTGATACAGTTGAGAATAGACGGTGGGAGCAAGAGAGGAAGCCGGGAGACAAGAGGGCACTGCAGGAGTTCAGGAGAGGCAAGATGGTGGCCGGGATGAAGGTGGGGGCAGTGGGAGTAGGAGAAATAAACAGGTGTAGATATCTTTTGAAGGCACATTCAAGGGAATGGGACAAGAGATGAAGAGAAGTCAGGGTGGCTCCAGGGTTTTTGACCTGAGCAACTAGAAGGGTGGACTTGGCATCATCTGAGATGAGACAGTTGAGGAGGAGCCCACCTGTCCCTGGCCATCCTGTGCGCCTCCACACAGGCCAGGCCCATGGATTCACTCCAAAGGCCCCAAGGGACTCCTGCAAAAGCCAGGTATGACCACACATATGCCTTTAGGTTGGATTTTTACATCAGCTTCTGCATCTGCCTTCAGATCCAACCAAGGACTCAGGCCCATGGTCCTAAAGCAGGGCTCCCAAACTCAAATGCCACCCAGGCCGGGCAGGTGAGGTAAATAGGTGAAACAGGCCAGGGGTAATACAAAAGGGAGTGGTGGGGACTGTGGCAAACTGCAGCACTCACCTCCACCCAAGGTGGGGCAGCTCTTCATCTGCAGCCCATTGTTGCCAAGCAGGAAGACAGATCCAGGCAGGCTCCATCTCATGAAGTCTCAAGAGAAGCTGAAAATCCGGATTTTTATTGGAAACCTATTTTAAAAGTTTGGCAACTAACTTTTTGTTTTGTTTTAATTCTTTGTAGGCCAAACACTGAGCAAGATTTAAAAAATGCATCCACAGGCAGGATGAGGCAAATTGCTACCAGTTGCAACGTCTGTTCTAAAAGTTCTAAAGATCCGTACGGTTCCAAAGTGTTTTACATGTGAATTAGCAAACACTGATAGGCTGAAGGAATGACTGTGGATAGTAGGATATCAATAAATAGTACAGAAAATAGCATAATGGTATACCTACAGGATTGTTGTTGGGTGCTGTTGAGTCTATTCTGACTCACAGTTACCCATGTGAGAGTAGAACTACCCCATAGGGTTTCCTAGGCTGTAATCTTTACAGGAGCAGATAACCAGGTCTTTTATCCCGAGGAGCCACTGGCTGGGTTCGAACCACCAACCTTCAGGTTGGCAGCCGAATGCAGGGTAACTGCACTTTTATATATATTGTTGTTATTGCCATCAAGTTGATTCCAACTCACGGCAACCCCATGTGTGCAGAGTACAACTGTGCTCCATGCAGTTTTCAAGGCTGCGACCTTTCAAAGCAAATCATCAGGCCTGTCTTCGAAGGCACCTCTGGGTAGGTTCAACCTGCCAACCTTTCGGCTAGTAAGTTGCACACTTAACCGTTTATTAACTGACCTAAATCTCGCAACAACCTTATGGGGATTGTAAATGTTACCTCCATTTTACAAATGAGAAGTAAAAAATCAAGGGACAGAGTTTACCTTCCCAAGGTCATATAACTCACAGGTAGGAGAGCTGGGGTTGAACCCCGGAAGTCTAGGTCTAGAGCCTATGCTCTCGGCCACCATGCTACACTGCCTCTCAGGTATGGCTGCAGTCTGTAGATCTATTAGCATTGGCTCTGATATTTCCCAACATCTTAGTACTTAAAAATTAAGTCAAAGCTGTAATTCAGTTCAACACATATTTTGCAAAATACCTGGGGGCAGTTCTTACTAACAGCCAACATTTACTGATTGTACCATGTCTCAGACACCCTGTTAGTAATTCTCCCAACAACCCTAGCAGGTAGATAATGTTACTGTTATTATTCCCATTTTACAAATGAGGAAACAGAGGCTCAGAGAGGTTAAGTAACTTAGCCAAGTTTACACAGCTGGGAAGTGGTAAAGATTTGGACTCAGGCAGGCTGGTTTTGGAGCCCCCAGGAATAATCTTCAGCCCTGCGCTGTCCCGTACGGTCACTGCTGGCCACACGCAGCTATTAAGATTGAAATGAGGCCACTGCAATCGAGGAAGTGAATGTTTAATTTTATTCCATTTTAATCAATTTAAATTTGACAGTTGTTGCTCAATTCAGTTCCTGCAACAACTTACGTATGTAAATTTACTTTTTCAGCTATACATTTTATGAAATCTAAATAGAAATCAAGCATTTCCAATGAAAACTGAGCATCCAAATGGAAACGTGCTGTCACTGTAAAACACCCAATGTCAGAGGCTTAGTGCGAAAAGAGAAAGTAAAATACCTCATTAAGAACATGTCTATATTGGTTACATGTTGAAATGGTAACATTTCAGATATGTTCGGTTAAATAAAACACATTACAAAAAAATAATTTCACCGGTCTCTTTTTGCTTTTTTAATGTGACCACTAGAAAACTGTAGTAGGGCTCTGATGGTGCAATGGTTAAAGCACTCAGCTACTAACGAAAAGGTTAGTGGTTCAGACCCACCAGCAGCTCTGCAGGAGAAAAACCTGGCTATCTGTTCCTGTAAAGATTACAGCCTAGGAAACCTTATGGGGCAGTTCTGCTCTGTCCCATAGGGTCACTATGAGGTGGAATCCACTTGATGGCATCAGGTTGGGTAATTGTAAGTTAGGAGTCCTGGTGGCACAGTGGTTGAGAGCTATGACTGCTAACCAAAAGGTGGGCAGTTCTAATTCACCAGCTGCTCCTTGGAAACCCTATGGGGCAGTTCTACTGTGCTGCAGGGTCACTATGAGTCAAATCCATTAGACGGCAATAGGTTTGGTTTTTTATGAGGAGTTAATTCAAGGGAGGGGCCTAAGGAGACACAGGACACTGTCCCAGCACAGCCTGTCCTAGACACCCAACATGAGCCAATTCTTTGAAATCTTTCTCTCTCTCTCTCCTCTGTCTCTCTGTATCTGTCTGTTTCTCTCTCTCTGTTGCTGTCTCTGTCTCTCTTCCTTTGTCTCCCTCTGTGTCTCTGCCTCCCTTACACACATACACATGCCCACACACATGCACACGCATGCACACACACAAGCCTCACGGAGGAGGCAGCCAGCCCACGGGACTGACACCTCCCGGAGCCTCTCCTCCACGGAGCCCGTGTTGCGGGTATCTGTTCCATCATTTCATCTCCATGTTTCCTTCCAGCTCCTGCCCAGGTGGGCTGGATCCTGTGCGGGCCGCTGCTCAAGATGTTCACAGACTGTTCCTTAGACTTCTCCCAGATAACTGGCTGGAGGAGGCAGCCTGCCCAGAGCCATGGGGCCTCCACTCCTGCCCGGCTGCAGAGCTTTCTCCCGTTCTCCCGGGTGGCTTCTCATGGACCAGAGGTGCCAGAGAATTGTCACAGTAATAGGCTTTTCTTTTAACTAACAAGCAACTTTAGCTCTCTTTTGTCATTTCATTATTTAATTATGCTTGACTGTTGTTAACTTTCGTTCACTTCTTTTCTGAGCTTTTTTTCCTCTGTAGCACTTGCTTATTGTAGAAAAGTCGAACATTCGGAAAAGCAGCAGCGCACACATACGCATTCCCACTGCCCAGAGGGAGCACTGTTAATGTTTCAGCGTATCTACTGCTTTTTTTCTACGCATATTTTTAATATGTTGGTATCTTATTATATACACACAGCTTTCCTTCTGCATTTTCCTGCCATTTAACTTGGCACAAACATTTTGTCCTATTATTAAAAATTTTCATAAACACCATTTTAAAAGGCTACCTAATACACCATTGAATGGCCCTACCATGGTGCTTCTAAGTTATTCTCCTGCCTTAGTTCAATACTGTGCATAGTGAACAGCATGGCTTTGGAGTTAGCGGACTTGCTACTTACTACCTTGGGCAAGGGACACACTGTCTACATTTCCACATTCGTACGGTGGGAGTACTGGGTGGACAAGTCCCTCTTCAAAGGTTTCTAGGAGGATTATAAGATGATGTAGCACAGCCCTTAGCGCATATCTCCGTCATTGGAAAACCAGGTTGTTTTAAATTTCTTGCCATTATAAATAGCACTGCAATGACCATCTCTGTGCATGATGTTTGATCCACATTTCACATCTGAGAGTATTTCCTTTTGATAGATTTCCAGTAGGGGGATTACTGGGTCAAACAGTATGTGGATAATATTTAAATATCTGCCATTCCTGGCTTGCTTCATCTAACCGATAATTGCCAGCATTGCAAACTTGCCTGCTCCCGTTATTTGTTGCATAACAAACCCCACCCCCAAATTAGTGGTGTAAAACAACAACCATTTGATAATATCTCACAGATTCTGTGGATCAGGAATTCAGACCAGGCACAGAGGGCTGGGCTGTTTCCATGATGACTGAGGCCTCAGCTGGGGAGACTTGAATGGTTGGATTGGCTAAGACTTGGGAATTAATTTATCTGGAGGCTCGTTTACTTGCATGTCTGTGCATGGGTTTGGATGGGTGGATGCCTGGGATCAGCTGTCAACCAGAGAGCCTACATGTGGCCCCTGCACATGGCTTGAGCTTCCTCAGAGCATGGCAGCTGGGCTCTGAGAGGAAAGCCTCTCAAGAAGGAATCTTCCAAGAGAACCAAACCAGAAGGCCTTTAACGACCCAGCCTCAGAAGTCACACAGCATCACTACCACCATACTTTAGAGCTCAAAGCAGTGACAGCCAGCCCAGAGGGGAAAAAGACCCCGCACTTCTCCATGGGAGGAGTAGCAAAAAATCATGACTCATTTTTAAAACTGGTCAATATCTTTTACTAAGAATTGGCTAAATAAAGTAATGCAAGAGAAACACACCCTCTCATCTACAAAGAACAAAACAGGGAGTCTGGCAGGTCTTGCAAATAGCAAGGGAAAGTGGGAACTGAGGCCCCTCACCACCACTTTCTCTCCATGTCTCCACTGTGTCAATGACTTGTGTTCACAAGACGGCTGGCCCGGCCAGTAGTCTAACTAAAGGCAGAGCACAGAGCTCCCCAGCTCTCGCAAGGATCAAACCCATGATCTGGGTTTAAAAAGTCCTGGGCTAGAGTAAGTATCTGTTGTCTTTGCATGTCTAGCATCCATTCTCCATACATTCATTGATAATACCTCGATTTTCCTGGAGGAACCTAGCTCAGTCCATATGGTTTTGTTGAGCATGTGACCCAGACCTGGCCAATCAGCATCGTCAAACTTCTGGCCACAATGATGCATTCAATGTGAATCCAGTGAAATCCAGTGAGATTAAATCTTCTGACATCTGCTATAACTACTGGGAAGAGAACGTCTCTTTCCATCACCAGCTATAAGGATGACATGAACTTGGGCTGCCACAAACCACTCTTTGAAAGGGGAGTCTGAGAAAGAGGCCAACACAAAGCCAAGGGATGGAGATGGAACAAGCCTTGATGACCTCATTTGAGCTCCTGGATCCAGCCATGCCTGAAGCTGTTAACCCTGGATATTTCAGTTTTGTGAGCCGATCACCTCCTTTGCTTAAGCCAGTTTTGAGTTGAGTTTCTATCACTTTCAAACAGAAGATTCCTAGCTACTATGCTGATTATCTCATCACAGTCACTTCCTAAACCCTCCTCTCATACCCAACATTAACCAGTGAAGACCAAAACAGAAAAATAATTAAATATTCCCTGGCTGCAGGCCACTGGTTCCAAAACACAGAAATTAAAACATTTCACATTTGTTCCAGCTCGTAAAACCTTTCAAGCTAACACCTAACATCTCCCACCCATCCACTCTGTCACTGCAATTTAAAAAATGAAATGGGAAATAAAAGTGTTTCTAAGCAACAAATTATATATGTAATGGGGCAGGGGGAGGAGAATTAGAAGGTTTAATCTAGTTAGAAACTATTTCCATTTCTTCCTAAAGTTGCCACCTGCGTGAAATCTCCACAGCATAATGAAACAAAGGTTGAGCTATTTTAATTCTCCTCTGATACACTGGTGATAAATGCACCCTGGAAACCCTTGAACAGTGATACTCAGCATAGGTAAATGAGTGAAATGACTCCAGTAAAATGATTTCTCTTTTTTAAAACACATGACAGCTTTGGGGACTGTGTTAGTTTTCTATTGCCATTTATGAGTTACCAGAGACTTAGCAGCTCAAAACAACACAAATTTATTATCTCAGTTTCTGTACATTAGAAGTCCAGACATGGTGTGGCTGGGTTCTCTGCTCAAGTGATCACAGAGAAGAAGTTTAAGGTATCACCCAAGTTCCTTTCTTATTTGGAGTTCAGGGTCCTCTACTCAGCTCACTCAGATTGTTGGAAGAATCAAGTTCCTCCTGGTTGTAGGACTGAGGACCCTGTTTCCTTGCCGGCTAGCAGCAGGGGGCACTCTCATCTCTTAGAGGCCACCCACACTCCTTCCCACTGGTGTTGTGTGCTATCCAGTCTATTCCAACCCATAGCAACCATATAGAACTGTCCCATGGGATTTCCTAGGCTGTAATCTTCACAGGAGCAGATCTCCAGGTCTTTTCTCCCACAGAGCAGCTGGTGGGCTCAAACCGCCGACCTTTCGGTTAGCACCCGAGCACTTAACCACTGTATCACCAGGGATCCTTGCCCTTCTCCACCTTCAAAGCCAGCAATGGAGAATCTCCTCTGCATCAAATCCCTCTCACACTTCGAAATTCTCTGACTTCCTGGTCTCTGACCTCTAGACTCAGATTTAAAGGGTTCATGTGATTAGGTCAGGCCCACCCAGATAATCTCCCTTTCTTAAAGTGGACAGTACCATAAAACATAAACTCATCTCAAGAGTGAGAGCCCGTCATATTCACATTTGGAGATCGTATAGGCCATGAACATCAGGGAGCCGGGAATGCCAGGGGCCATCTTAGAATTCTGTCTACCACACAAACCCTGTTGTTCTTTGTTATTGTGTCCCATTGAGTCAATTCCAACCCACAGTGACCCTATGGGACAGAGAAGAACTGCCCCATAGAGTTTCCAAGGCTTGAAATCTTTACAGAAGCAGAATGCCACATCTTTCTCCCGCAGAACGGCTGGTGGGTTCGCACCACTGACCTTTCAGTTAGCAGCCAAGCACTTAACCATAGCACCACCATGGCTCCTTAAACATACCCTAAACCCCAGCAATGCCAGTCTTAACTACAGGCTCTGGAGGAGTTCTTGTGCTTGTCACTGCAGTATTGTTGGTCATACTGCGAAATGCCAACAACCTAAACGCCCATCCACAGGAGAATGGATGAATAGATCGTGACATATTCCTACAATGGAATACTAGACAGCAGTGGAAATGGATTACAGTGATGTGTATTAACACAGATGAACCCCACTTATGTAGCAAGAGAAACAAGTTGCAGAAAGTCATGTGTAGTGTCATGCCATTTATGTAGTTTATGATTATACATATGCACAGGAAACTTAAGGGGGGAAAATGCTAAATTCAAGCAGTGGCAACCTTGGAGGAAAGAGAGAAGGAAATGAGACTGGGGAGGAGGGTGCAGAAGCATCCATTCTAACTGTCATGTTTTATGTCTTCAGCTGGGTGGTGGGTACATGGGTGTTTGTTAAAATATTCTCTATACCTCTTTGTTTGCTGGAATATTTCCTAATTTTCAAGGTAGTAAGCTTTCATAAATCAATAAGAACAGAAAGTTGAAACTCAAAGTCTAGATTTGCTTGCGGCTCCAAAGCTCCAGAGTTGTGGAATTCCAATGCATAACGAGCGACTTGAATGGATGGCAGCCCATCGCTAGCCAAGACTCTCACATGGCTTTCGCTTTGTTACAGGTTTAGATGCTCAAACATACTGACTTGGTGGGTTTTAATGAGGAAACAATCACCAGTGAGGAACGTGCATATTGCATATGCAGGCTTCCTCTTGCTAACGCGGTGTATGTTCGATTTAAAGGAGGACCTAACGCATGATGGATTATAATTGGGGGATTCAAGAGCTCACAGATAGATCAACAGCATGACTAAAATCCCGTGGCTATCAAATTGATTCTTACTCATAGCGACCCTATAGGACAGAGTGGAACTGCCCCATAGGGTTTCCAAGGCTGTAATCTTTAGGGAAGCAGACTGCCACATCTTTCTCCCACAGAGCAACTGGTGGGTTCAAACCACCGACCTTTTGATTAGCAGCCTAGCACTTAACTACTGTGCCATCAGGGCTGGCTCCTTAACAGCATGACTAGGGGATAGATTCTCCAAGAGCCTTGAGGAGAGCCTCGAGGTGGCATGGCCGGGGCTGCTCTGGCTTCAGAAGTCCAGCTTTCATCTGTCCAGAGGTGGTGCAACCTGAGAGTTGAGCCCGTGCACTCTGGAGCTGGACTGCCTGTGCAACGATCTACACGTGGCCACTTCTGAGCTTTGTGACCTTGGTCAAGTTACTTGATCTCTCTGTGCCTCAGATTCTCCGTCTGCAAAAGGTGGGTGACAAAAGTACCTATGTCACAGGGGCTGCAGGGAGGATTGAATGTGTTAACAGGTGGAAAGCACCTGGAACCTGGTCTGGCACGTGGCAGGCAGGTGATAAATGCCAGCTAGCTATTGTCATCTGTCTGAGGGCCTGTGTAAGATAGCATGGCCCTCCTAACACAAGCAGAGCACAAACACTGGAGCTAGACTCCCTGAGTTCCAATCCCAGCTTCACTACGCCAGCACTGAGTGCTCCGGGGCAAGTTACACACCCTCTCTGATCCTTAGTTTACTCCCCTGTGAAAAGAGGATAAAGGTAATAGCAGACAGGTCGTTGTGAGGGTTAAATAAATGAAGATTGTAAAGCGCACAGAATGGCACTTGATGCCATTGCCTTTGGGCAATCTATGCTAGACTCATGATAACGTGATGGTAAACGGAGAAAAGACTGAAGTTGTCGAGGATTTCATTTTACCTGGATCCACAATCAACGCCCATGGAAGCAGCAGTCGAGAAATCAAACGATGTATTGCATTGGGGGAATCTGCTGCAAAAGACCTCTTTAAAGTGTTAAAAAGCAAAGATGTCACCTTGAAAACTAAGGTGCGCCTGACTCAAGCCATGGTGTTTTCAATCGCCTCATAACGGCATGTGAAAGCTGGACAACGAATAAGGAAGACCGAAGAAGAACTGACGCCTCTGAATTATGGTGTTGGCGAAGAATATTGACTATTCCATGGACTGCCAGAAGAATGAACAAATCTGCCTAAGAAGTACAGCTAGGACACTCCTTAAAAGCTAAGATGGCGAGACTTTGTTTCACATACTTTGTACAGGTTATCAGGAGGGACCAGTCCCTAGAGAAGGACATCATGCTTGGTAAAGTAAAGGGTTCACGAAAAAGAGGAAGACCCTCAAAGAGATGGATTGACACAGTGGCTGCAACAATGAGCTCAAACATAGCAACATTTTGTGAGAATGGCGCAGAATCACGCAGTGTTTCTTCTGTTGTATCCACTCGACAGCACCTGACAACAACACGTTAACCTCAAGGAGCCCTGGTGGTGCAACGGTTAAAGGCTCAGCTACTAACCAAAATGTTTCTGGTCCAAACCTATCCAGCCACTCTGCAGAAGAAAGACCTGGAGATCTGCTCCCATAAAGATCACAGCCAAGAAAACCGTACGAGGCAGTTCTACTCTGTCACATGGGGTTGCTACGAGTCAAAATCGACTTGATGGCACCTAACAGCAACAGTGGAAACCCTAGTGGCATAGTGGTTAAGAGCTACAGCTGCTAACCAAAAGGTCGGCAGTTCAAATCCACCAGGTGCTCTTTGGAAACTCTACGGGGTAGTTCTACTTTTTTTTTTTTTTTTTTGTTTTTTAACAGCAACAACAACATGGTAGCCTCATTTCTCTTCAGAAAGGAGAAAAAAAGCCCTCTCACAGGAACGGGCTGTCATGTGTTTGTTTGGGAGCTGTTGATTATATTAATACAATCTACAAATATTTCAGACTCAAAGTAGAGAGTGGAGGACTCGGCAGGACCAGGGAGAGGTGGGAACTGCTGAGCTGTGGGCAGGACGCACAGCTCACAGAAGGACAAACCTTGGACAAATTCTCTTATGAAGGAACAAGTTACTGGTAGCTGCTAAATTCTCCTTCAACAAGTTTAAAAAAGACAGCGTCCCCCACTTGCCAACTCCAATCTTCTGGTTCCAGTTGCCATTGAGTCAACTTCGACTCATAGCGATCCCATGTCTGTTAGAGTATAATTGTACTCTGTAGGGTTTTCAATGGCTGATTTTTCAGAAATAGATTGCCAGATCTTTCTTCCAAGGCACCTCTGGGTGGACTCGAACCTCCAACCTTTCAGTTAGCACCCAAGAGCATTAACCATTTGTACTACCCAGAGACAACTCCAAGCTACAGTCTCTTTTTTAATCTTCTGCTCACTCAGAATGGCCCCCACCTGCCCTTGGAGGTTGGCTAGGGCCCACTCAGCCACCTAAAGTCAGTTGCTTGGAGCAAGTTTATAAAGCAGACTCCCACTGCATCATCCCACTGGCAGGAATGCCTCTAGAATAGTGGTTCTCAACTGGGGGTGACTTTGCTGCCCAGGGGACATTTGGCAATGTCTAGAGACACTATTGTCATGATTTTGGGGGGAGGGGGTGTGCACCTAGTGGGTAAGGCCAGAAATGCTGCTAAACATTCTACAACCCACAGGACGGCTCCTAAAACAAAGAACGATCGGCCCAAAGTGTTGAGAAACCTGCCTAAAAACCACAGTCACAAACATTTCCTTAGACGTGATGTTCAAAGCTATCCATACAGCATGGTCCGTAATAACAACCCAAGAAACCAACAACAGGGGGCTAGTTAAACAAACAAAACGTGTTCCACCCCTATACTAAAACCCAACCCACTGCCATCGAGTCCATTCTAACTCAGTCCACCCCTATAGTGAACATGATTCAGCCATAAAGAGAAATGAAGCTCTGAATCGTGCTATGACACGGATGAACCTCAAAAACTTTATGCTGAGTGAATAAAGTCAGACACAAGCACGAACACTGTATGATCTCACTCACGTGAAATATTCACAACAGGCACAGGCATAGAGAGCAGAGTTTATTAGTGGCTCCAGGGTCAGCTGAGAGGGTAAAGGAAGAGTCATTGCTTAGGGGGCACTGAGTCTCTGTTAAGGGTGCGGAAAAAATCTGGAAAGAGATAGTGGTGATGGTTGCACCACATTGTGAAAGTAATTCACGTCACGGAATTGAACACGTAAAAATTGTTGAAATGGCAAATGTTTTGTTATATATATTTCACCAATTTTAAAAGATTTAAGAAGAGAAATAAGTCTGTCTGTGCTGGTGGAAAAAAGATCTAAAAGGTATATAATAATGTGGAGGGGGGTGGGAAGCCAGATGCATAATGGTGTGAATAATATGATCTCTAGTATTTTTTAAAGGGAAAATGTCTTAGTTATCTAGTGCTGCTAAAACAGAAATACCACAAGTGGACGGCTTTAACAGACAGAAATTTATTCTCTCACAGTTTAGGAGGCTACAAGTCCGAATTCAGGGTGCCAGCCCCAGCGGAAGTCCTTCTTTCTCTGTCGTCTCTGGGGGAAAGTCCTTGTCATCAATCTTCCCCTGGTCTAGGAGCTTCTCAGTGCAGGGACCCCAGGTCCAAAGAGTACACTCTGCTCCTGGCTCTCTTGGTTGTGATAATGAGGTCCCTCACCTCTCTGCTCATTTCTCTCTTTTATATTTCAAAAGCGATTGACCCAAGATACAACCTAATCCTTTGATTGAGTCCTGTCTCATTAACATAACTGCCTCTAATCCTGTCTCATTAACATCAGAGAAGTTAGGATTTATAAGACATAGGTAATCAAATCAGATCACAAAACGGAGGACAACCACACAATACCAAGAATCATGACCTAGCCAAGCTGACACACATTTTGGGGGGTCACAATTCAATTCACAACAGAAGGTAAAAATAGATATGTATATTCTGGTTTGTGCATGATTTTTTTCTGGAAAGAATCTTGTAAAACTGTAGAGTGGTCACCTTTGGGGAGAATGTATATGGCAAGGGGAGGAGAGCTTTAGCTTTTCATTTTGTATCATTCTGAGGCCTGCATTTTTTATCCTTCTACTAATATTGAAACAGGAAAATATCCTTCTACTAATATTAAAATACTAAATATCAAAACAGGAAAAATCCCTTGGGATTATCTGAGCAGGGAGATTATGGCCCATTTTTTTGTTTATTTTATTTTCTTCTTAGCATCTACTGACATGCGTTTTTAAAAGACTGAAAAATGGTGCATTTAAAAATAGTTACATAGGTGCTAGATAAGAAAATAATTTAAATTATCTTCTGTGTACTGTGGTAGACAGAATAACAGCCCCTCTAAAGATGTCCACACCCTAATCTCCAGAATCTGTGAATACCTTACCTTATATGGTAAAAGGAACTTTGCAGGTGTGATTACATTTAGGATATTGATATATGGGGATTAGCCTGGATTATCCAGGTGGGGCTAATGGAATCACAAGGGTCCCTATAAGGGGGGGAGGCAGAAGGATCAGAGTCAGAGAAGGAGACATAACAATAGAAGCAGAGGTCAGAGAGCAATGGAAAGATGGGTTGTGCTGAAGAGCATGGCTTCTGGAGCCAGACTGCTGGGTTCAGATGCTGGTTCTGCCCCTTACTGGCTGTGTGGCCTTAGACAAATTAATTAACCTCTCTGTGCCTTTCGTTCCTCATCCATCAATTGAGAATCGTAACAATGCCTACCTTAGAAGGTGGCTGTGAGAATGAAGTTAATTAATACATGTAAAGTACCAGGCATTAGAATGAACTCAAGGAATGTGAGTTACCATTTCTATTGCTATTGCTAATTTTGGGTTAGTATAGGGTTTAGCATGGTTTTCTCCCACGGGTGATACTCAGTAAACAGGATCTGAGTGGAATGCTTTTGCTATAAGCACAGGGTTTCCAGAAGCACTAAGCACCCGAAAAACTCCCTTTAAAGAATGTGTATCTTCTCTAATGTTAAGGATTGGAGGATTGGACCTGCATTGTGCAGACGACACAACCTTGCTTGCTGAAAGTGAAGAGGACTTGAAGCACTTACTGATGAAGATCAAAGACCACAGCCTTCAGTATGGATTACACTTCAACATAAAGAAAACAAAAATCCTCACAACTGGACCAATAAACAACATCATGATAAACGAGGAAAGACTGAAGTTGTCAAGGATTTGATTTGACTTGGATCCACAATCAACACCCATGGAAGCAGCAGTCAAGAAATCAAAAGACGCATTGCACTGGGCAACTCTGCAGTAAAAGACCTCTCTAAAGTGTTAAAAAAGCAGTGATGTCACCTGGAAGACTAAGGTGCGCCTGACCCAAGCCATGGTGTTTTCAATCGCCTCATATGCATGTGAAAGCTGGACAATGAATAAGGAAGACCGAAGAAGAATCCATGCCTTTGAATTATGGTGTTGGCGAAGAATATTGAATACACCACAGCCTGCCAAAGGAACAAACAAATCTGTCTTGGAAGAATTACAACCAGAATGCTCCTTAAAAGCAAGGATGGCGAGACTACGTCTCACATGCTTTGGACATGTTATCAGGAGGGACCAGTTCCTGGAGAAGGACATCATGCTTGGTAAAGTAGAAGGTCAGCAAAACAGAGGAAGACCCTCAAGAGATGATTGACACAGTGGCTGCAACAATGGGCGCAAGCGTAACGACTGTGAGGATGGGGCAGGACTGAGCAGTGTTTCCTTCTGTTGTACACAGGGTCACTATAAGTTGGAACCCACTCCAGGGCACCTAACAACACAATGTTAAGTTACTCCCACCACTCCCTTCCACCTCTTCCAGCTCCTCAGGCCCCACCAGTGACAGCTGGTAAAGGTATCACCACTGCCCACTTGGGGAAGCCCCAGGCGTGGCCTTGTGGAGTGATGGGACGGTACCCCGACCTGGGTCACCTCCAGATGCTCCCCAAAGCAGGCCGCACAGGTCTGGGGGCACCAGGCATCCGTGCTGGGTGAGCTTGGGGCAGAGCCAGGAAAATCGAGACCTCCCTGTGGGGCCTCCCAGGCCCAGGCAGCCTCGCCTGGGAACTCAGAAGTCGGACTCGTTTCGAGGAGCAAAACTTCACCATGAGGTGGTTTGCAACCTGCACCCCAGGTTTGGAATGGTGTGAATGCCTCTCTTGTGTGCTGAATCCAGGCTGGATGGATTCCCAGAGCCCAGCAAAGTGATGCTTCGCCGGACCAGTCACCGCCGGCCAGCAGCTCCCGCCCGCCCCTCCTCTTCTCTCTCCTTGGTTCCTCCGCCCCCATCTCTACCTCCATCCCTGTCTGCCATTATACTGGTGCCTGCCCTGCAGCTTCCACCCTTCATCTGACACCAGAACCCTGACTTCTTTGGGGATACGCCCATTCCTCCTCAGCCTCATGGTTTCTAGGGAGTTAACTCCACTCCCTAGCTCCCACAGTGCAGGCCTGGCCAACCACCTTACCCCACCCCACCCCTGGCCAAAATTATTGGCTCAGGGACAGTCACATGACACAAGTTGGTCCAATGAGATTCAATCCTGAGACTTGCTGCTACTGGGGGAAAAGAGGTTTTCCTTTTCCTCCTTGGCCAACCAACAAGCATTCAAACCTTTGACGAAGGTGTTGTATCTTGGGGCTGTCAGTTCCATGAGGGCAGGGATTTAGGTGCGGTTTGTTTCCTGCTATATTCCCTAGCTCTCAGGACAAGGCCTGGCATATGCTAGGTGTGCAATTAATATTTAGTGAAGCATTTAATAAAGCTTCTCATTTCTGAGAATGACCCAACATAGAGGAAAGCAGGCTCAGAGATCAATTCCAAATATGGTTTGCACCTGGATAGAACCCAACCTGAATATCCACCCCAGGGACATTTTAGCTACTTTGGCTCATAAAATTGCTAGGTATACTCTCACATGTGCAAAAGGAAACATGAGTGCATGGACATTGCAGCACTGCTTAAAATAACAGCAGTAAAAATCAGAAAGCATCTAAATGTCTATCAGTCAGGTCCTGTCTAAGTAAATCATAGTACATCCACACAATGAAATGCAACACCATCGTTAAAAAGAAAGAGGCAACTCTGCATGAACTGCTATGGACGACTTTCAAAGATATAAAATTAAGGTTTAGTAAAAGCACAGAACTATGTGTACAGTCCTTGGTAGCGCAGACAGTTAATGAACTAGGCTGCTAACCGAAAGGTTGGTGGTTCAAATCCACCCAGCGGTGCCTCAGAAGAAAGGCCTGGCGATCTACTTCCGAAAAATCAGCCATCGAAAACATTAATTCAATCAATAACAAAATAGAATGTCATCTGTTCATAGATGGAAATAAAACCTCTTGTTTCTCCTTAGAGCTGGACTCAACCCAAAATCCACTGCTGTCAATTCGATTCCCGTAGGAGACAGGTTGTGAGTCCTCTTTCTCCTGCACCAAGCCCTCCACAGCATCCAGGCCATGCCAGCTAGTCTCCCCGTGACGCCCAGTACTTGTAGGAAGGGCCCAAGGAAAGATGAAAAAAGCCCTTTGGAATGGTTGTCCAAGAACAGGAAGAGGAAGGAAAGAGGGAAAAGGGCAGGGGGAGAAGGAGAACAAATAACAACAGCCCCTATCATCTACTAAATAAAGTGCATGGCTGCTAAACAGAAGGTCAGCGGTTCGAACTCACCAGTGGCTCCATGGGAGAAAGATCTGGTGATCTAATCCATAAAGATATACAGCCTAGGAAACCCTATGGGGAAGTTCTACTCTGCCTAAAGGGCTGCTACGGATCGGAACCGACCTGATGGCAACAGGTTTGTTCTCCGGTTTGTACACAGAGGAAGGTCTCCATGTGGCA
This sequence comes from Trichechus manatus latirostris, assembly GCF_000243295.1. Taxonomy (NCBI): domain Eukaryota; kingdom Metazoa; phylum Chordata; class Mammalia; order Sirenia; family Trichechidae; genus Trichechus; species Trichechus manatus. Next base: position 2,820,580 of record NW_004444067.1, on the reverse strand, counting down.
CAAACGGTTTGCACTCAACTGCCAACCTAAAAGTTGGTGGTTCAAACCCACCTAGCAGTACTGCAGAAGAAAACTTCTGGCGATCTGCTTCCATTAAGAAGACAGACAAGACAAATACTATGCGAAACCACTATTATAAAAACCCAAGAAAAGGCTTACACGCAGAAAAAAACAATCTCTGATGGTATGAGGGAGGGGAAGGGTTAAAAGGGGAAATCTCTAACTAAACGGCAGACAACTGTTAACTTCAGTGAAGAGAAAGACAGCACACCGTATAGGGGAACGCAGCACAATTTGACTGAGGCAAAGTCATAGAAACTTCCTAGACACATCCAGATACACATCCAGGGACTGAGGGCTGGGGACCATGGTCTCAGGGAACATCTAGGTAAATTGCCATAACATAGTTCATAAAGAAAACGGTCTACAATCAACAAAATCGACAAACCACTGGCCAGACTGACAAAAGAAAAACAGGAGAGGACACAAATAACCCAAATAAGAAATGAAATGGGGGACAT
>NW_004444067.1:2797611-2816060 GCF_000243295.1 Trichechus manatus latirostris | reverse complement strand
AAAATATATAAAAAATAAAAATAAATAAAAATAAAAATAAAATTTAAAAAAACCACAATGAAATGCCATTTTATACCTAATTCAATTGACAAAAATGTAAAAAGCTGATGACACCAAGCATTAGAGTTGACATAGATCCATAGTACCTCTGTATTGTTGGTCAGAGTGCAAATTATAACCATGTTGTAAAAACTGTTTGCTATTATTTAATAAACTTGAACATTCACGTAAAAAAAAAAAAAAAAGGTTGAGAAGTTAGAGGGTTGATACGTTGTGGGGTTGTTAACCAACGTCATAAAACACGTGTACTTCTGTTTCATGAGAAACTATTTGTTCTGTAAGCCTTCACCTGAAGTACAATAAAAAAAAGAGAAAACGGTCTACATTCTACTTTGGTGAGTAGCGTCTGGGGTCTTAAAAGCTTGTGAGCAGCCATCCAAGATACATCTATTGGTCCCATCACATTCAGAGCAAAGGAGAATGAAGAAAACCAAAGAGACAAGGAAAATATCAGTCCAAAGGACTAATGGACCACATGAACCACAGCCTCCACCAGCCTGAGCCCAGAAGAACTAGATGGTGCCCGGCTACCACCACTAACCACTCTGACAGGGATCACAATAGAGGATCCTGGACAGAGTCAGAGAAAAATGTAGAACAAAATTCAAATTCACAAAAAAAGACCAGACTTACTTGTCTGACAGAGGCTGGAGGAACCCCTGAGACTATGGTCCATGGACACCTTGCTGAATAAGAACTGAGGCCACACCTGAAGCCCACCTTTCGGTCAAAGATTAGACAGTCTATAAGGCAAACAGGAGCCCTGGTGGCACAGTGGTTAAGAGTTCGGCTGTTAACCAAAAGGTCAAGAGTTCAAATCTACCAGCCGCTCCTTAGAAATCCATTTCTACTCTGTCCAATAGTGTCGCTATGAGTTGGAATCGACTCCACGGCAATGGGTTTGATTTTTTGTTGTTGTTGTTTTCTTGGTTATAAAACAAACAATAACACACGTGAGGAACGTGTTTCGTAGTTTAATCAAGTATACAAGACCAAATGGTCGATACCTGCCCAAAAGCAAAGACGAGAAGGCAGGAAGAGATAGGAAAACTGGAAGAATGGAGCCAGGGAACCCAGGGTGGAAAGGGAAAGGGGGAGAGTGCTGACACATTGTGGGAATTGCAACCAATGTCATAAAACAATTTGCATATAAATTTTTTAGTGAAAAACTGATTTGCACTGTAAACTTTCACCTAAAACAGTTTTAAAAAAACAAGAAAACCCTATGGAGCAGTTGTACTCGGTAACAAATGGGGTCCCGTGAGTCAGAATCAGCTCCACAGCAACCAACAACATGCCCAGAGGGGTCCTTGGGTGGCACAAACGATTAACGTGCTCAGCTGCTAACCAAAAGTCTGAAGGATTGAGTCCACCCAGAGGCACTCTGGAAGGAAGGGCTGGTGATCTACTTCCAGAAAATCAGCCACTGAAAATCTATGGAGCATTCTCCTACTCTGACACACATGGGGTCACCATGAGTTGGAACTGACTCGACAGTCTTTTTTTTTTTTTTTAATGTGTCCAGAACTGAGAAAGTGCTGGACACACTTTATCTCATTGTAGGCTCTCAATTACTCTCTCAGGAATTATTGCTATTGCTGAGCTGAGGCTCAGAGAGGTCAAGGGACTTGTCTAAGGTCACATAGCCCTATGTGGCAGAGCAAGGAGTCCTGGGATCTCCATGCTCCTCAGGAGGACACTTCCATACTCTGCCAGTGAGAAGACTGGAATCACCTTCCCTGCACAGGGAAAGGGGTGTGGAGGTTGGGTCAGTATGCATGCAGGTAACAAGGGAGCGGAGAAAACAGGGCTGCCCTTGGGGAGTTTACAGTCAAGAAAAGGTGAGCCAGTGAGCACAGGGCAAGGGCCACAATGCCTATGTGAGATGCCATTAATGGATGTGTGTGACCACAGTCAAGTGGCAGGAGCTCAGAAAGAGATGGCATCCTTGGGCCCTGGGTGGCCAGGGGCAGGTTGAGGGAGCTTCCCTGAAGAGGGGTCTGAATTGACCCATGAAGGACAGGACAAATCTGGATCAGCGGAGGGGTGGAGGGGCGAGAGAGGGTGTCCCAAGCAGGAGATGGCATGTGCCCAGGGGCACAGAGGCAGCAGGAAGCACCCGGCACAGTCAGGGGGCAGGGAGTAACCACTGTCCAGTCTGAGTGGGGCAAGGGATACACGAAGGACATAGGAAGAAATAAGGCTCAAGTCGGAAGTATCCCCTGAAGTCATCTTTTAAAAACGGTTTAGCTAAATAAGTAAAGAACGTTCTCCAGGAGCATTATGCTGTTTCAAAGAATTATCTACATGAGATCAAACTGTCCACAGTAACTCTAAAGCACACATGAGAAGTTTAGGGGGCAATGAGTCTAAGTCAATGGTGGTGAAACAATATGGGTAGAGACAGTGAGAATGGGGACGTGGTGTGAGGACTGTAACCAATGTCACTGAATTGTACATGCAGAAACTGATGAACGGGTATATGTTCTGCTGTGTATATTTTCATCAAAATTTAAAAAGAAATAAGGTTCAGATGGAAAGACAGGCTAAATCAGGGGTGGCAAAGTGGTACAGGAAGCACCACCTTCCATGTGCATGACAGACATTCATAATCAATTGCAGCAGTCGTTCACTGAGCTTCAGAATCTTTCTTAACACAGTGCTCCAAGGAGCAATTACTGAGGGTGCAGAATTTACACCTGATTTACCATCATCCCGAATTTAAGAAAGGGAATACAGGCACATGATAGAGAGGACCCACTGTGTGACAGAATCGGGGCTACACTATGCAATCCTCACCATCACCCTGCTCAGAGGCATATTCAGCCCTGTTTTATAGTTAAGAAAATTGAGGCTCAGGGAGCTTAAATTCAAACACAGAAATAAAAGGGCAAAACCCAATTCAAAGCCACACGTGCATGATTTGAACATCTGATTTCTTTCTACCGCACCCTCATTCCCCCTTTTCCCCCAAATCTGAATTTTAATCCTGGTGGGGAAACATTCCATCACCCCTTCTGCAGCCCTCCCAGCCTGCCTGAATTCCCAAGCTGCCCCACCTCCAGAGCAAAACTCCAGGTGCCTCCTTCACCACCCACCTCCAGTTCCTGCCCTTCTCTGTCTTCCCTCCCTCACTCCTCCTCTCCGAGTTTGCTTGTTGCGGGCAAACTCCCTTTCCAGGCCCCCTGGGAAGGGGCGAGCCTCCAACCAAGGGGCGTTCCAGGGCGTACCCCGCTGGGACACATTCTCTGCCCTCTCCACCCCCAGGCCAGAACCCCGAGTTCCCTGCGGTGATAATTCCTCAACTTCTTGTAGTTCTCTAATTGAACTGCTGTCATGGAAATCACTTTCATTTGCTCTGAAAGGACTTAACTACCCGACCCCCTGTTTTCTCACTTCTGCCTTTGACAATAACCCACTCCCTCCCACCCCACTGCTCTTAACTCTAGGTTCCTCCTCCTCTTTCAAAGATCATTCTTCACCCAAGCCTGGATTCAGGGAAGCTAAAAGTCCTTTTTCTAATCTTCACTGTAGCATTATCAGTGCTGGTCACTAAGTGGTTCTACTCTCTCCTTTTGGACCCATGGTGGAATTCACTTCCTGGCTCTCTCATCTGTGGGTGGAGTCATGTGACTATTCTGGCCAATGAGATATGAGCAGTCCCTGCTGGGTTAGAGCATTAAAGTGCAGGTGGGAGACCCTCCCTCTGCTCAGCTGCCCGGCAGCACCTGAAGATGGTGGCTGCTCCAGCAGCCTGAGCCCCTGATTGAGGAGACATGGACCAGAGTCCCCAGACAGCCTGGAATGGAAAGGTAGGGTGAGCAAGAAATTAACTTTGTTATTTTAGGCCACTGAGATTTTGAGGTTATTTGTTATACTGGCTTATCCTCACTGATACACCCTGCATCAAAAATGGTGAAGACTTATATTTAGCCACTTTACACTAAAGCTAGTTTCTGGAGAGGCCTGTGGCCCCAGTCACCATCCCAAGGAGGGTCCTGTGCTGTCTGGGTGCTTCATTCTCAGGTCTGCTACTTATGAGTTAAATGATGGTGAGGTCAGTTCTCTGTACCTCAGTTTCTTCATCTGTAAAATGAGGATAAGAGCAGTATCTGCCGTGGTGGCATAATGGCTAAAGTGCCTGGCTGCAAACCAAAAGGTTGGCAGTTCAAACCCACCCAGTGGCTCTACAGTAGAAAGACCTAGTGATCTGCTCCCATAAAGATTACAGCCTAGAAAATCCTATGGGGCAGTTCTACTTTGTCACATGAGAGTATGAGTCAAAAATTGACTCAACTGCATCAACAACAAGAACAAGCTCTATGGATGGTTATGAGGATGAAACTCGTGAATCTATGCAGAGTGGATAGAACAGCACCTGGCTCGTCATGAGCATTATACAAGTGTTGATTACTATTATAATCACGGATACTTTTATCATCATCATCATCATCATGATTGAGTCATGTGCTCTGAATTTTTTTTAATGCTGGAATTGAGTCTACAATGAACCACCCCGTCTCAGGGTTCCCCAAGACCACTCACATTCAGTTCATACATGGAACTCAGCATATAGTTGTACTCATGGCTGAAGTATATTACATTGAAAGGATACATAATAGGATCAGCAAGGGAAAAAGACACAGATGGAGCCTGGAGAAATCTGTATACAGACTTCCTTTTGCTCTGTCCTTCCCATGAGGGGACACACTTGAGCATGCGCCCTTCTCCAGCAACCAAAAATGCAGTAACCTGTATGTAATGTTTCTGCCCAGGGAAGCCTACTAAAGACTCAGTGCCCAAGGTTTTTACTGGGGGTTGGTCAAATAGGCACCCTCTGCCTAGCACATACCCAAACTGCTGATTCCCAGAAGGAAAGCAGGTATTCACCATAAATCACATTGTTTGTACAAATTGTCTAGGCACAGTGACCCACACTCATCATTTAGGGAACTGTTCAAGTGCCAAGTTCCCAGACACCAGCCAAGGGACAACTCTGCAAGCAGAACTTTCTAAAGATAGCAGTCACAGATTTGCTGTGTTAACTCTTTTCTGCACACATTCACACCTTCCAAACAGTCCCACAGCCTGGAGTAGGCCTAACTGTCAATGGCGTTGTACGGATGGACAGAGCTAGTCAATGATAGATGAAGACCCTGGAGCTCAGAAGGATATGTGATCGGTTGGCCTGGCCCTTGCCTTCTAATCCAGGGATGGCCAAAGTGCATTTGCATACCCAAATACCTCGACTGCCAGTGACCCCTATCATTACCCTGCATGGCGCTCCTTCCTGCTAGACAATGCAGGACACAGAAGTCTTCTCAATGTTGGGCTAGAGGTAGCCATTATTGCTAGAACAGAAGGGACTAACCAGATCTGCCCTCCCTGGTTTATATCCAACCTGGGCAGCGCTGTCTCTTCTTAAAAGGTCTTCGAGAAGGAACTCTAGAGTTTCTCTCATCTTTATACCCTAAACCCTAAACCAAAAATATCCCCTGAAGTCTTCTTAAATCCAAACAATAGTTTAGCTTAACTAGTAAAGAATATCTACCTTGAGCATTGTGCTCTTTTAAGATCTATCTATATGGGATCAAATTGACAATGGCAACTTGAAAGATTAGATAGTAAACTTAGAGGGCAGTGAGTTTATGTTAATGGAGGAGGAACAATTCAGAAAAGGAGGGTGAGAATGGTTGCACAACTTGAAGAATGTAATCAATGTCACTGAATTATACATGTAGAAATTGCTGAATTGGTATATGTTCTGCTGTGTATATTCTCAACAACAAGAAAAAAAATAAATTATTTTTAAAAAAAGAGTTCTCTCAGCCACTCTTTCCAGGGTTTACCACCCTGAACAACAAAAACTTCCCCCTTTTCCCAATACAATTCATTTCTGCTATTAACTCCATTTTCTCTTCTGGAGTCTTCTGTAGCAAGGGAGAACCAGTGTTTGTTGTCATACCCTGATGAGCCCAATGTGAACATTTGACAAGAATAAGGCATAGTCTACCAGCTGTCTCCACTTGGCGTTAACCCCAACCACTCACTCCCCTCCACATCCCTAAAAAGAAGTTCAGTGCTCAAATGTGGGGTCCTGGGCTAGTCCTGATTACATTACATAAATTAAAAACATAACTGCCTAAATAAAAGATTGGTTAAATAAATCATAGTAGTCCATATTTTAAATGCAGAAAAATTGTAGTTGTCAAGGATTCCATTTTACTTGGATCCACAATCAACACTCATGGAAGCAGCAGTTAAGAAATCAAACGATGCCTTGCATTGTGCAAATCAGCTGCAAAAGACCTCTTTAAACTGTTGAAAAGCAAAGATGTCATCTTGAAGACTAAGGTGCCCCTGACCCAAGCCATGGTGTTTTCAGTCACCTCATATGCATTTGAAAGCTGGACAATTAATAAGGAAAATCAAAGAAGAATTGATGCCTTTGAATTATAGTGTTGGTGAGGAATATCAAATATACCATGGACTGCCAAAAAAATGAACAAATCTGTCTTGGAAGAAGTACAGCCAGAATGCTCCTTAGAAGTGAGGATGGTGAGACTACATCTCACATACTTTGGACATGTTGTCAGGAGGGATCAGTCCCTGGAGAAGGACATCATGCTTGGTAAAGTAGAAGGTCAGCGAAAGAGAGGAAGACCCTCAACGAGATGGATTGACACAGTAGCTGCAACAATGGACTCAAGTATAACGACTGTGAGGATGGGTCAGGACCGGGCAGTGTTTCATTCTGTTGTACATAGGGTCACTATGAGTTGGAACCGACTGGACGGCACCTAGCAACAATAACAACAGTCCATATTTTTTTAAAAATTATGGAGAGTCAAATTTATTGACATGGAAATATGCCCTTGATTGACAGTAAAGTTGTTAAAATTAACAACCACTATGAATTAGTTGCCCTCATTAAAAAACAAGGAGAGTCATATGAAAAATCTGGATTTCTCTATTCTCTGGAACAGGGGTCAGCAAACTCTTTCTATAAAGAGAGAGACAGTAAATTATTTTCTGCCTTGCAGGCCAAACAGTCAACTCAGCTCTGCTATTGACGCACAGTAGACCATACATAAATGCATGGGTGTGGTGTTTTCCCATAAAACTTTATTTTAAAAAACAGTGGGCCAGGTTTGACCCAAGGGCTATAGTTTGCCAACCCCTTCTCTAAAAGCCAGAAAGCCAGAGATGGGCACTTTCTCAGCCCTTCCTTCGCCGTCCTATCATGAAAGCAGGGGTCACAAATACCCAGAGGGTCTAGAAAGAAAGTACAACTGGGAGAAGCAGGCTGGTGTTAAGACAACTGGGAGTGGTGGTGACTGGGGTAAAATAGAGTTCCAGACTATTCCCGCCTGAGAATGTTGGCCCCATGTGGCCAAATCTTCTGATTGTTCTAGAGAAGCCAGAAGTCCAGAGTTTTATTTGAAATCATTTTTAAATGCTATCCATTAATCCAATTTTTAACCTACAAATCCAGCCCATGGGCCTCCAGTTTGCAACCTCTGCGATAAAATCGAATCTGATGAGCCAGGATGATGAAAGACCACTTTGTTAGAATCCAACCCGTAAAACCCGTTGCCATCAAGTCGATTCCAACTCATAGCGACCCTATAGGGCAGAGAAGAACTGCCCCATAGAGTTTCCAAGGAGCACCTGGTGGGCTCCAAAGGCTGACCCTTTGGTTAGCAGCTGTAGCACTTAATCACTATGCCACCAAGGCTTCCTTAGAATCCAAAGCTATGCCCAAATTTGGATTGCCAGGAGGACCTGCAACCCTAGTGCCTTTCACCCATCCCTCCATCAGCCTCTCTTTCCAGATTAAAACATCACACAGACCTTCTGAAAGGCAAGCCGACTTCACCACCACTCTGACGGTTTGCTGCAGCACCGACTGTCAACAGAGACGCTAGCGTCTGTCTCTGCTGATGTGACTGACAGCCGCACAAACAAAGGTCAGGTCAAGGCCAAGGGCAGAGGCAAGCATTTCTTGACAGACAGGCAGCCCCAAAAGGCATGCGGTACTTAGACCCATACACTCTCTCAAGGTTTCCCTACTGAGAAAAAAAAAATTCATCCTCTCCTTCCCAACCTCAGCCCAGCCATTCAACCTTGACTCACACCCCCAGACAGCCTTGCGATGTTCAGGCCGAGCACAGCTGTGGCGGCTCATTGGAGGTCCTGCCTAATGATGATTAGAATGGTGTCTAGGATGGACAGTCCATTTCACCTGATGGCTTTGTTCTCATTAGCCAAATCCCCAAAATGACTCTCTGAAGTTTCAGCCATGGTGATCAGGCCCACAGACCGATCTAAACAGCTGAAAAATGCTCCGACGTCCCACCTCCGAGGTGACAGATGCTAACACCAGCTGGATTCGCTTGACCCCGGTAAGGTCAGAACACAAGCCAGTGGCAGTCACAGTTCTAAGAGTGGGGCTTGTTCTATTTCCCTCTCTCTTTATTCAAACATTCAGCAGATGCAAACTATATGCTCAGATAAAAGAAGCAACGAGTTACGGTCACCACGGACACTAGTTTTCTTACTTCATTTCCAATGTTTTCAAGACCAGGTTCAAACCCCGATGGATGCTGAAAGGACATTTGTCAATCTTCATTAATATATACCTTTTCTTTTTTTATTATATATTTTTTTAGCCAAAGGTTTCCAAGAATGCAAAATAACAGAATTACAATAATCCCCAGGGCTAGGAAAGCTGGACAGTTAGCGTTTCAGTTCAGATTCCTGACAGCTATTTTGCCATATGTTCAACTCCTACTCATCCTTCAAAACTCACCTCAGAGTTACCTTTCCTCTGGGAAACTTCATCCACCTGCTCCAACAAGTCTCCTGAGCAGTTTATATATGCCTGCTGCCAACGACACATCCCATCGTTCTCATTTACTCCTGATTTCTCCTGGGAAGTATGTCCCCATAGAGGGCAAAGGATTCAGCTTCTTTCTTTGACTTCTCAGCCACTGGCATCAGGCCTAGCACATACTATGCTCTGCTAAACATTTACTGTAAGGAAGAGCTTGGGAAAAACACTGCACTAGTCCCGGAGGTATTTATAAAGATGAAGAAACCTTGAGAAGATCTAAAATTAACTAGGTAAGACTTACATCCCACAAAGGGCTAATAGAATATGATTAAATTAGGAAAAAGGCTGAATCCGCAAACAGGTCCCAGAACTCAGAGTACAGAGTAAGCTGTGTGAGTTGGAGTGATCAGGGTTGGCTCTACGGAGGGAGAGAAAACTCCAGCTAAAGCTACATGCTAGCTGGGTCTGGGACAGGTGAATTAGAGGCACATGAAAATATAAGTTATAAGAGACAGCACTGCTAGTTGTCACGTATGGTGGTCTTCGTTGTTATTAGTTGCTGTCGAGTCAGCTCTGACTCACGGCAACCTGACGTATAAGAGAACAAAACGCTGCCTGGTCCTGCACCGTCTTCATGATGGTTGGTACATCTGAGCCCATTGTGGTGGCTACTGTGTCAGTCCATCTCAGGGAGGGTTCCCCCGTCTTCGCTGATCCTCTACTAAACACGATGGCCTTTCATAGTGATTGGTCTTCTCATTCCCTTAAATGTCACCCCTTTTTCCCACCCAAGTTCCCAACCACTTCAGAAACGGGCAAAAGGGTAAGGCAGATGGAGATCAACATACCACCTTTATTACTGTAAAGTTAATATTGGAGCGTACGGTCTATTCTCCTATTTTCAGGAAGCAGACTTCCTAATACTGACCCCAGAGTCAGGCAGCCTTAGTGACGGTCCCAGGCTGCACTGAAGCTCTAACTATACAGTAAAATACCATTTAGCATGCATTAGATTGGTAAAAGCAGAAAAGGCTGGCAACACGTGTCAGCAAGGATGCAGAGCAACCAGCGCACCAGTACAACCACCCTAGAAAACAGTTCGGCATCATAGTGAAGTTGAAGATGCACTGAACATATGACCCAGCAATTCTAGACACAGCCCTGGAGAAAATCACCACACGGGTGTCAGGATACACGCACAAAGATGTTCACGGCAGCATTGTTTACCAGAGCAAAAAATGGGAACGACTCACTGTTGGTCAGCAGCAAAATGGATAAACTATGGCGCTTTCCTACAATAGAATAGTATACAGCTATAAAAATGGTGTGAATTACTGTCATAAATAACAATGTGCATGAATCTCCCAAACACGATGTTTAGTGAAAGAGGACTGACACAAAAGAATACCCAGAGTACAATCCCACTTATGCATAGTTCACGAAGAGACAAAACTAAGTAAGTTATGCAGGGACGCAGACATAGAGCAGCAAAGGAACGACAAACACAAAATTCAGGAGACAGGGTCTTTCTAAGAGGAGAGGGAACGGGGCAGATGAGGGGCACGAAGGTGGCTTAAAAGCAGGGTACGAGTTAATCCAGTTGCCACTGAGTTGACGCCAACTCATGGCAACCCCATATGTGTCAGAGTACAACTGTGCTCCACAGAGTTTTCAATGGCTGATTTTTTCAGAAGTAGATCAGCAGGCCTTTCTCTGAAGTGCCTCTGGGTGGATCTGAACCTCCAACCTTTCAGTTAGCAGCTGGGTGCATAGATTGCACCACCCAGGACTCCAAATGTAGGCTAAAACCACAATTTATCATCCAAACCTGAACATGCTTTTGAGAGTGGAAAGGGATGTCGTTACAAATTGGACCAAGACCACAAGAGAACATTAGCACTGTCTGGTGAAATCAAGACACTATCACCCTATGTATGTCACCCTTTTGTTCTGTGTAAAAGAAATACGTTTTTTCTTTAACTAGGCGGTGGATATATGAGCATTCATTGTATAGTTGTGTTCCTTACATATATTTTATACAAATCGTTTTGATCTATTCAAGTCAATGAAAACTAAAAAAATACAACCTAGCACAAACCTGTATGGGCAGAATGACACCATTAGTGGCACCTCCCCAGCTCTCTGTGGCAGAGAGAGCGCCTCCCGATGAGGTCGCCGGCCGCCCTCCTGACCCTCGGCATCTGGCTGCCTCCAAGCTAAGCGTGACATTCAAAGGCAAACAGATGAGCCACCCTCTGCTCAGAACACAGTGGGAATGAAAACGGCAACATCTGTAGCAGAAACGGGTAATGACCCGCCAGGCAAGGCCACGATGTTAAATTAATCCTTAATGTGTTGGAGGGCTTATGTTTTTCCTTTCGTTGGGTCATTTAATAATGCGGCGACTCACTTCTTTCCTCCGCCCTCAGCTCCCTCATCGCCATGGAGACGACTGTGCATCAGCTGTCATAAATAAAAATAATCCAACTGCACAGGCCCGCACCACACGCCGCTCGAATGTGGTGCCAGCTCGGTGGTTGTTGTTGTTGTTTTTCCTTCCGGTTCGGAGCGCTCACAGGAGCTCAGCCACACAGGAGCGCTCCGGAGAAATGAACACCACCTGGGCCTGTTCAGAGACAGGCCTGGGGCATGCCCCTTGCCCGACCACTCCTCCAAGGAGTGGTCGTTTGCACCCCCGGAAATATCCCATGGTGGGGAAGGGATGCCCTTTCATCAATACATTCTGCTACAGAAAGGAACTAGTCTGGTGCCCCAAATAATCCCCCAAAAGAATCCAAAGAGACTCCCTCCCGAAGCACCAGTTTCTTTGGCTTGGTGTGCGAGGCCCTCCCAGATCTGCCCTCACCAGCCTTTCCCCAGTTCCCCTCCCTCCACGTGGAAGACCATTTACAAAACGCTTTTCAGTACCTTCCAATCACACAATTAGAAAGTTGCTCCCTTCTTAATTCTCCTCCAATCCTTCTCATAAAGAGAAGAAGTCTCAGTTATGTGCTAATGAGCTTTAACACTTGGCTCATCTCCCTTGTTCACCAAGGACAGCAGGTCTCTGTCTGAGAGCTTTTGGCAAGCAACAGTATCCAGCTAGAATGTAAAACCATTGTTTTGTTTTCATTGTCTTTATTTGGAAGGCTTCCATCTATTTATGGCAAGTGATACTGGCTTTCCATTTGTGATACTGACAGTCTGCTTTTAAAACAAACATATTTAAATTAAAAAAAAAAAAACAGAATCAATTTTTAAAATAAATTATTAAATTTAAAAAAAAAACACGGGAATACCCTAGATGCACCAAAAGAAATCATGCGGGTAATACATGAAGGACTGAAGTTTGGGAAACGCCGCCCTCCTCATTGTACTGTCTGGTCATCTCTGCCTATCCACATGCTAGTTGTCCTATAGCAGGTTTGCAATTCAAGACTATTGAAAATATAAAGACAGAAGGGCCAGAGACAGCAGAAAAGGAAAGCTATGGCTCAGGGTAAGCTGAATACCATCTTCCAAAGAGGTCTCTTACCACTTCACTCTGACCAATTTTTTTAAAACTTTTTTCCATCAAGGCTGGTGAACTGTGAGTGTCTGCAAACCACCAAGGTCAGGGACAGCAGACTTTCAGCACAAACCTGCCCAGTTCTCCATGGCCACACTCATGACGGACATAGCCAATCAATCATGGAGCTCTTTCCCACGACACCAACACCCATCCATTGTAATAGGCATGCAGAACAAAATCTTTTGGAGATCCCTGAAAAGAGATTCCACCAACCTTAGATACACTGGGGAAGGAGTCTGGGAAATTCAGTCAGGTCTCAAATGCCAGGCTCAGCCACTGCCAGCTCTATGCCTGAATAAAAAAGTCAGGTTGGCAAAACAAAGCAATGGTCTCAGATTTCTTCTCTTAATGTCATAGACAAGCGACTAGCAGTTGCAGCATACTGAACTGTTTTTTCTACCAATCGTAAGCGCTCAAGACCCCCAGCTCCATCTACTTTATATTGAATAAATTATCATAAGAGATGTATTTTTTTTTGCGGGGGGGCAAGCGATCTAAAACCTTTTTATAAGAGCTCTAAGACCATCCCTACCCTTTAACCTTTCTGGAGCGACTATGGTTATTATCTTAGTTTCTAAGGCTGCTGTGTCCAAATGCCACAAATAGGGTGGCTTATAAGAACAGAAATTTATTGTGTCAGTTCTGGAGGCTGGGAGTCCAAGATCAGGGTGTCAGCCATGCTGATGACTTCTGAAGCTTTGAGGGAGAATCCGTTCCACGCCTCTCTCCTAACTTCTGGTGGCCCCAGGCATTGCTCGGCTTGCAGCTGCAGCCTCGCATGCGTCCTTCCTCTGTCTCCCTGTCTCTGTGGATCTCCTCTTTTATACGGATACCAGTCATATAGGATTAGGACCCATCCTACTCCAGTATGACCTCATATTAACTTGGAAATAACTGATAACACCTTCAGAGACCATATTTCCAAACAGGGTCACATTCGAAGGTACAGGGGTTAGAATTTCAACATATTTTTTAGGGGAATAAAATTCAAACCATAACAGCTATGTAACAAACCATCCCAAACTCAGTGGCATAGAACAATAACCACTTTATTATGCCCATGGATCTGTGGGTCAGGAATTAGAGCAAGGACACAGTTAGGGAAGGCCTGTCTCTGCTCCATGACATCTAGGGTCTCAGGGAAGACTCAGTGGCTAGGGGTGATTCAAAGGGTGACAACTAGAATAGTTGGGGCTGGAGAACCCATTTCCAAAATATGTTCTTCATTCACATATCTGTCACTTTGGCAGGGGGTGGCCAGAAAGTTGATCTCAGCTAAGACTCAGCCAGAGCCCTACACAAGACCTCTTGAGCAGGGTGGCCTCCAGATAGTTAGACTTCTTACATGGCAACCCCAGGATCAGCAAACAAAGCAAAAGCTGCATGCCTTTTATGACTCAGCCTCAGAAGTCACATGGCATTGTTTCCATTGTTCTGTACGAGTCAAGGAAGTTACAAGGTTACCCCGATTCAAAGGCAGGGGGACACAGACTCCAACTCTCAACAGAAACGGTGTCGATGAATTTGAGGCCATGATTTAAAACTATCTCAGACTCAGTTATTGTAATTAGGCATTATTGCTGTTGTTGGGTACCATCAAGTTGATTCAAACTCATAGCAACCCCATGTGACAGAGCAGAACTGCCCCATAGGGTTTCCTAAGCTGTAATCTTTATGGAAGCAGATTTCCACATCTTTTTCCTGCAGAGCTGTTGAGTGGGTTTGAACTGACAACCTTTTGGCTAGCAGCCAAATGCTTAACCATTGTGCCACCAGGGCTCCTTATATCCTAAGAAAATAAACCATGTGGGGAAAAAATGTAATTTATATGAGCATTCTCAGTAGAAATATACATTACAGTGAAAATCTATAATGAACTCAGAAATCAACTATAACATCAACACATATGTGTTACTAATACATGAAGATGTTTTAATAAAACGTGAAGGGAAAACAGCTATTTTTAACTGTTGTGTTACAGTTGTATTTTTACCATGGGCCATTGCAAATCCCTTCTTGGAAACAGGTGACAGAAACACTGTAATAAATTTAGGAAAGCCACCTTATTCACACAGAAGTACATAACAGCGCATACAATATTGACATTTAGAAGGTAATCTGGAGATATCAAACTGACATTTTGTAAATGATAATAATCACCATTACTGAAGGTGCAGGTTAAAACAAACAAAAAAAAAAAAGCACCTCACCACAGGAGAAAGACCTGGTGATCTGCTCCCATAAATATTACAGCCTAGAAAACCCTATGGGGCAGCTCTACTGTGTCACATGAGGGTCGCTGTGAGTGGAAATCAACACAACTGGCACCTACCAACAACTAAGGGCCAGAAGCCGTTCTAGGTGCTGAAGATACGATCCCCAGACACCTGGATTTCTAGTTTTGTTTAACAAGGAGGTGGTGCTAGTTCCAGTTGGTGGGGATGTCAACAGATCATCTTTCTAAAAATTAATTTGGAAACAGAAGTCAAAAGACTGAAAATCTATTCATACTCTTAACCCAGGAATTGCACTCCTAAGAATTTATAAGAAATAATCAGAGATCCAAGAAAATCCATGGCATGAACTCATGTCAGTGAAAAATCAGATAACTCCTCAAAGATGAGAATGTACAGTTGATCCTCATTCTTAACAGATTCTGTATCTGCTAATTCGCCTACTTGTTAAAATTTATTTGGAGCCCCCAAATCAATACTCGGTGCTCCTGCGGTCCTTTGCAGACATGCCTATGTACAGAGCAGTGCACACACTCCCAGCCAAGGTCAAAGACGGCTGGTCCAGTATTCGCTAATTCAGTGTTCATGGGGACTTTTATAGAACCAAACTACCACAAATATTATGGTTTATTTTTTAATTGTCGTATGTATATATCCATATATATACATGGTATGTGTATATATATACATATACGTACATACCACAATTTAAAAAAATAAAGTAAGGTTATGCACTTTCTTCCCCTTGTGGTGGTGCAAATGGTTAAGCGCTCAACTACTAGTCAAAAGGTTGGTGGTTGGAACTCACCTAGAGAAGCCACAAAAGACAGGCCTGGCAATCTGCTTCTGCAAGGTCATAGTCTTGAAAACCCTAGAGAGCAGATCTACTCTGCACACACGGGGTCGCCATGAGTTGGAACTGACAGCAACTAACAACAGTAAAAACCCCTTCCTCTTCCTGCTGTCTGCAGTGAGGGAGGGAGGGAAGGAGCGAGGGCTGGTACTCTATCTTGGATCACAAAGAGACACCCATAGCTCGGGAATGAGCTGGAAGGACCCTGAAACCTTGAGGATGACACGGAGTGGAGCTGCTGTGCCAGCTCTGGAAGCTTAATCCGCCCTTTCACATGAGAGAGGAATACACTTCTATCTTGTTTAAAGCATTGTTATTTAAGGTCTCAGTTACCTGCAGCCAGACCTACGTTGTACCTAACGTGTACAGTGTAGGTGATCAGTCATGCCCCATACTGGATGCTATTGCACTAGGGAAATTTCAGGTGACAGTACAATCCCTGGGCACCTGGATTTCTAGTTTTGTTTAAACAAGGAGGCGGTTCTAATTCATCTTGGGTTAGAACACAGTCTGTTCTCTCCGCAGCTCCCTTAACAAGCCACGGTGCCGAGAATCCTCAGGACACAGGTAAAGGGCTAATTACCAGCCTCCAGTCCCAACGCAGCTTCCACATCTCTCTAATCTTCAAGAAAAATGACATTTAAACAGCGTCTCTGCCAGGGAGCCAGAAAGGCTGCCTGCCTCGCTCTGCAAAGGAGCCCCGCATTTCCCTCCTTGCTTTCTGCGGCCAAGAAGGCATTATTTTTCCTGGCACAACTGGAGCAGAGTGAGGTGGCAAGGGGACCCTCCAAGTTACTGGAATTCCAACAACCCTCAGAGCGGCCCCTGGCCCGAGTCTGCTGCCAGTGGTACAAACGCTCATGAAGCGAATGCAAGGGACCTGGCCCAGGTCTGCTCATGGAACGGCAGAGCAGCTGCAAATAGAATCAGAGGTGTGCTGGAAGCCCTATATCCTCAGGAAGAGACTTGCCCCCAGGGCTGCTATCATTGAGGCAGAGGAAAACAGAAGCTCAATCAAGAACCAAATTAATTGTATCAGCTGGGAAAATAAGGTACAGGTTCTTCTACACAGCCTCTAACTGCAAAACCTACAGCAGCCCAGCAGAGTGAGGAGGCTGCTGGGAAACGAGGTGCAGTGCTGGGAGGTGGGGAGATGGGTGCTGATCCTGACTCCAAACTGCTGTGTGACACCCACGAAAAACGTTGCCCTCTCTGAGCCTCACTACTTTCTTTTTTTTCATCTTAATTTAACTTGATTGTTTAAATAGGTAAAGCATTTGTTGTTATTATTTGATGACAGAGTATAACTGCCCCATAGGGTTTTCTAGGCTGTAATCTTTATGAAAGCAGATTGCCAGGTCTTTCTCCCATGGAACTGCTGGTGAGTTCAAATCACCGACCTTTCAGTTAGCAGCCAAGTGCTTAACCATTGTACCACCAGGGCTCCTTTTACATGGTTCAAAAGAGAAATGCTACAAGATTCTAGAGTAAAAAATCCCCTTTCCACCACTGTCTTGCAGCCACTCAAATTCCCAGAAGCAACCCATGTTCTCAGTTTCTTATGAATCTTCCAGAAATACTGTATATACAGAAAAGAACATACCCATATTCTCTCTTCTTTCTTTCTTTTCTCTTTCAGCACAAATAGTTGCATCGAGAAGTCCCTGGGTGGTACAAACGGTTAATGTGCTCGCTTGTTAACTGAAAGGCTGGAGGTTTGAGTCCACCCAGAGGTACCCTGGAAGAAAGTCCTGGCAATTTACTTCCAAAAAACCAGCCACTGAAAACCCCATGGAGCACAGTTCTACTCCGACACACATGAGGTCGCCACGAGTCCGAGTTAACTCAACAGCAACTGGTTTAGTGGCATGCTATGCCCTGGTGGCACAGTGGTTAAGCACTCGGCTGCTAACCAAAAGGTCATCAGTTCAAATCCACCAGCCGCTCCTTGGAAGCCCTATGGGCAGTTCTACTATGTCCTGTAGGGTCGCTATGAGTCGGAATCGACTCAACAGCACCTAACAACATAACAACAATGCCCTCTTTTCTGCATCCTGGTTGTTGCTGGGTTTTTTGGTGTTTTTAGCAATTTCTTACAGAGATGGTTACAGCCAGTATATAGAGTGTCTTCATTCTTTCTTACGGATGTATATCATTCCACTGTATGAATGCATCAAAATTTATTTAACCAGTCCCCTCCTGATGGACACTGAGGTTGCTTCCAGCCTTTCGCTACTACAGGGTTGAAATGAATAACCTCAGACGTACGTTATTTTGCACCCGTGAAATCTCTCTGAATGGTAAGTTCCCAGGAGTGGAATTCACAGGTCACAGAGTATGGTACTTGTAACTTCGACAGATAACATTAAATTGCCCTCCAGAGAAGGTGAACCAACACTACCATCATCAACGTATAAATGTTGAGTCTCAATTTCTCCGCTTACAAAGCTGACAGATCCTTGGGCAGCCCTGATCTCTGACAGTCAGAGGACAGATAATACTGTCCAAGTGTGGCATAGTGGCCTTTAGAGCTGAGATAATAAACTGGAGCTCCGCAGGCCAAATGTGACTCACACACCACACAGCATGTCTTAAATTGACCCAAGGTTTAAAAATTAAGATGCTTGTCATTTTACAAACTCCAGATTTCTGGCTTCTCTTGAAAAATCAAATCTGTGAACTCTAAGCTCATATTCCTGCAGGACAACTAACAGCAGTCACTGATCAGCAGCTACCCTTGCGCACAAGCTTTCCAAGGAGCCGCAGTCCCCACCACTCCCTAGTGTCTCCTCAATCCTGACTGTAAGCTTTAGTTACCTCTTATCATCTTGGAGCCCTGGTGGTACAGTGGTTTAAGTGTCTGTCTGCTAACCAAAAGGTCTACAGTTTGAATCC